>NC_059348.1:3839181-4076681 GCF_019703515.2 Myxocyprinus asiaticus | reverse complement strand
ACTGTGGCCATACAATCTCCATCTCGCTAGACGATTTGAGATTACTCTGTGTTCAACCGAACACTCTAACAGATCCGAAGGAGACCGCTGAGCAATTCGCATCTTCATCCGTTTGCCTACAGAAGTGAAGAGATTAAAGATTTCTCTTCCATCTTCAATCAAGTTGACATTTCTGAGTTCTCCGCCAGCCCGCCGAGAATCAACAGCCGTATCGCCCGCCGACAGAGCGAGGCAACGGCCTCCCGTCATCACCCGAGCCTCAAGGAACCGGGTCAGAGTTAAAGGACGGAGGAAAACACATTCTACCTGTGTCCTCATGCGATTCAAGTAAGAGGTTTACGTCTGGGCAGAGATAGAACATTATAGTGTGTTATTCTTGTGTTTCAAGGTTTTTGCTTGTACAGTTTACGGACCGCCATGTCCGCTCATTATTAATACTCAAGGTATTAATTACCACAAATTTGATTTGCTGTATTGTGGTCCAACCAAATTGGACTGTTGTGCAATTTCGCCATCGCGGGTGAAACAGGTAAACTGAGTTCATCCATTAAAGAGTCAAAGTACGTGGGACTGTTTACAAGCTGTCCATCGCATCTCTGAGCGATGAACTAACAGCTGCTTTCTCTCCCACGATCGTGAAATTGGCTTTAGGGCTGTCACTTCTCTCTCTCTCTCTCATACTAAACACACACACACACACACATGCATGCATGCCACTCTGCTTTCCCACTGAGCTGCTTTCCAAGTGTCTTACTGTCTTTTAGAAAAATGTAAATCAGAGGAAAGTATTTTTACATTTCCATTGTTAAGGTTTGTTGAAAACTACTTGGCTTTAGTCTTGCACCTATTCTTTTCCAAGATTTGTGCATGGGCTGAAGTGAAACACACTTAGCAGAGGATGGTTTTGATCCATCAACCTCTGGATTACGGGCCCAGCACGCTTCCGCTGTGCCACTCTGCTTTCCTGCTGAGCTGCTATCCCACTGAGCTGCTTTCCAAGTGTCTTGCTGTCTTTTAGAAAAATGTAAATCAGAGAAAAGTATTTTTACATTTCCATTGTTAAGGTTTGTTGAAAAACTACTTGGCTTCAGTCTTGCACTGTTGCACCTATTCTTTTCCAAGATTTGTGCATGGGCTGAAGTAAAACACAGTTAGCAGAGGATGGTTTCGATCCATCTACCTCTGGGTTATGGGCCCAGCACGCTTCCGCTGCGCCACTCTGCTTTCCCACTGAGTTGCTTTCCAAGTGGCTTGCTGTCTTTTAGAAAAATGTAAATCAGAGAAAAGTATTTTTACATTTCCATTGTTCAGGTTTGTTGAAAACTACTTGGCTTCACTGTTGCACCTTTTCCTTTCCAAGATTTGTGCATGGGCTGAAGTAAAACACAGTTAGCAGAGGATGGTTTCGATCCATCGTCCTCTGGGTTATGGGCCCAGCACGCTTCCGCTGCGCCACTCTGCTTTCCCACTGAGTTGCTTTCCAAGTGGCTTGCTGTCTTTTAGAAAAATGTAAATCAGAGAAAAGTATTTTTACATTTCCATTGTTAAGGTTTGTTGAAAACTACTTGGCTTCACTGTTGCACCTTTTCCTTTCCAAGATTTGTGCATGGGCTGAAGTAAAACACAGTTAGCAGAGGATGGTTTCGATCCATCGACCTCTGGGTTATGGGCCCAGCACGCTTCCTCTGCGCCACTCTGCTTTCCCACTGAGCTGCTTTCCAAGTGTCTTGCTGTCTTTTAGAAAAATGTAAATCAGAGAAAAGTATTTTTACATTTCCATTGTTAAGGTTTGTTGAAAACTACTTGGCTTCAGTCTTGCACTGTTGCACCTATTCTTTTCCAAGATTTGTGCATGGGTCTTGCTGTCTTTTAGAAAAATATAAATCAGAGAAAAGTATTTTTATGTTTCCATTGTTCAGGTTTGTTGAAAACTACTTGGCTTCACTGTTGCACCTTTTCTTTCCAAGATTTGTGCATGGACTGAACAAAAACACAGTTAGCAGAGGATGGTTTCGATCCATCGACCTCTGGGTTATGAGCCCAGCACGCTTCCTCTGCACCACTCTGCTTTCCCACTGAGTTGCTTTCCAAGTGGCTTGCTGTCTTTTAGAAAAATGTAAATCAGAGAAAAGTATTTTTACATTTCCATTGTTCAGGTTTGTTGAAAACTACTTGGCTTCACTTTTGCACCTATTCATTTCCAAGATTTGTGCATGGGCTGAAGTAAAACACAGTTAGCAGAGGATGGTTTCGATCCATCGACCTCTGGGTTATGGGTCCAGCACGCTTCCGCTGCGCCACTCTGCTTTCCCACTGAGTTGCTTTCCAAGTGGCTTGCTGTCTTTTAGAAAAATGTAAATAAGAGAAAAGTATTTTTACATTTCCATTGTTAAGCTTTGTTGAAAACTACTTGGCTTCACTTTTGCACCTTTTCCTTTACAAGATTTGTGCATGGGTCTTGCTGTCTTTTAGAAAAATGCAAATCAGAGAAAAGTATTTTTATGTTTCCATTGTTCAGGTTTGTTGAAAACTACTTGGCTTCACTGTTGCACCTATTCTTTTCCAAGATTTGTGCATGGGCTGAAGTAAAACACAGTTAGCAGAGGATGGTTTCAATCCATCGACCTCTGGGTTATGGGCCCAGCACGCTTCCGCTGCGCCACTCTGCTTTCCCAATGAGCTGCTTTCCAAGTGGCTTGCTGTCTTTTAGAAAAATGTAAATCAGAGAAAAGTATTTTTACATTTCCATTGTTAAGGTTTGTTGAAAACTACTTGGCTTCAGTCTTGCACTGTTGCACCTATTCTTTTCCAAGATTTGTGCATGGGCTGAAGTAAAACACAATTAGCAGAGGATGGTTTCGATCCATCGACCTCTGGGTTATGGGCCCAGCACGCTTCCGCTGCGCCACTCTGCTTTCCCACTGAGTTGCTTTCCAAGTGGCTTGCTGTCTTTTAGAAAAATGTAAATCAGAGAAAAGTATTTTTACATTTCCATTGTTAAGGTTTGTTGAAAACTACTTGGCTTCACTGTTGCACCTATTCTTTTCCAAGATTTGTGCATGGGCTGAAGTAAAACACAGTTAGCAGAGGATGGTTTCAATCCATCGACCTCTGGGTTATGGGTCCAGCACGCTTCCGCTGCGCCACTCTGCTTTCCCAATGAGCTGCTTTCCAAGTGGCTTGCTGTCTTTTAGAAAAATGTAAATCAGAGAAAAGTATTTTTACATTTCCATTGTTAAGGTTTGTTGAAAACTACTTGGCTTCAGTCTTGCACTGTTGCACCTATTCTTTTCCAAGATTTGTGCATGGGCTGAAGTAAAACACAATTAGCAGAGGATGGTTTCGATCCATCGACCTCTGGGTTATGGGCCCAGCACGCTTCCGCTGCGCCACTCTGCTTTCCCACTGAGTTGCTTTCCAAGTGGCTTGCTGTCTTTTAGAAAAATGTAAATCAGAGAAAAGTATTTTTACATTTCCATTGTTAAGGTTTGTTGAAAACTACTTGGCTTCACTGTTGCACCTTTTCCTTTCCAAGATTTGTGCATGGGCTGAAGTAAAACACACTTAGCAGAGGATGGTTTCGATCCATCGACCTCTGGGTTATGGGCCCAGCACGCTTCCTCTGCGCCACTCTGCTTTCCCACTGAGTTGCTTTCCAAGTGGCTTGCTGTCTTTTAGAAAAATGTAAATCAGAGAAAAGTATTTTTACATTTCCATTGTTCAGGTTTGTTGAAAACTACTTGGCTTCACTGTTGAACCTTTTCCTTTCCAAGATTTGTGCATGGGCTGAAGTAAAACACACTTAGCAGAGGATGGTTTCGATCCATCGACCTCTGGGTTATGGGCCCAGCACGCTTCCGCTGCGCCACTCTGCTTTCCCACTGAGCTGCTTTCCAAGTGGCTTGCTGTCTTTTAGAAAAATGTAAATCAGAGAAAAGTATTTTTACATTTCCATTGTTAAGGTTTGTTGAAAACTACTTGGCTTCAGTCTTGCACTGTTGCACCTATTCTTTTCCAAGATTTGTGCATGGGCTGAAGTAAAACACAATTAGCAGAGGATGGTTTCGATCCATCGACCTCTGGGTTATGGGCCCAGCACGCTTCCGCTGCGCCACTCTGCTTTCCCACTGAGTTGCTTTCCAAGTGGCTTGCTGTCTTTTAGAAAAATGTAAATCAGAGAAAAGTATTTTTATGTTTCCATTGTTCAGGTTTGTTGAAAACTACTTGGCTTCAGTCTTGCACTGTTTCAACTTTTCCTTTCCAAAAGTTGTGCTTGTGCTGAAGTAGAACACATTCAGCAGAGGATGGTTTCGATCCATCGTCCTCTGGGTTATGGGCCCAGCACGCTTCTGCTGCGCCACTCTGCTTTCCCACTGAGTTGCTTTCCAAGTGTCTTGCTGTCTTTTAGAAAAATGTAAATCAGAGAAAAGTATTTTTACATTTCCATTGTTAAGGTTTGTTGAAAACTAATTGGCTTCAGTCTTGCACTGTTGCAACTTTTCTTTTCCAAGATTTGTGCATGGGTCTTGCTGTCTTTTAGAAAAATGTAAATCAGAGAAAAGTATTTTTATGTTTCCATTGTTCAGGTTTGTTGAAAACTACTTGGCTTCAGTCTTGCACTGTTTCAACTTTTCCTTTCCAAAAGTTGTGCTTGTGCTGAAGTAGAACACATTCAGCAGAGGATGGTTTCGATCCATCGTCCTCTGGGTTATGGGCCCAGCACGCTTCTGCTGCGCCACTCTGCTTTCCCACTGAGTTGCTTTCCAAGTGTCTTGCTGTCTTTTAGAAAAATGTAAATCAGAGAAAAGTATTTTTACATTTCCATTGTTAAGGTTTGTTGAAAACTAATTGGCTTCAGTCTTGCACTGTTGCACCTATTCTTTTCCAAGATTTCTGTCCGATTTGAAACTGTGGCCATACAATCTCCATCTCGCTAGACGATTTGAGATTACTCTGTGTTCAACCGAACACTCTAACAGATCCGAAGGAGACCGCTGAGCAATTCGCATCTTCATCCGTTTGCCTACAGAAGTGAAGAGATTAAAGATTTCTCTTCCATCTTCAATCAAGTTGACATTTCTGAGTTCTCCGCCAGCCCGCCGAGAATCAACAGCCGTATCGCCCGCCGACAGAGCGAGGCAACGGCCTCCCGTCATCACCCGAGCCTCAAGGAACCGGGTCAGAGTTAAAGGACGGAGGAAAACACATTCTACCTGTGTCCTCATGCGATTCAAGTAAGAGGTTTACGTCTGGGCAGAGATAGAACATTATAGTGTGTTATTCTTGTGTTTCAAGGTTTTTGCTTGTACAGTTTACGGACCGCCATGTCCGCTCATTATTAATACTCAAGGTATTAATTACCACAAATTTGATTTGCTGTATTGTGGTCCAACCAAATTGGACTGTTGTGCAATTTCGCCATCGCGGGTGAAACAGGTAAACTGAGTTCATCCATTAAAGAGTCAAAGTACGTGGGACTGTTTACAAGCTGTCCATCGCATCTCTGAGCGATGAACTAACAGCTGCTTTCTCTCCCACGATCGTGAAATTGGCTTTAGGGCTGTCACTTCTCTCTCTCTCTCTCATACTAAACACACACACACACACACACATGCATGCATGCCACTCTGCTTTCCCACTGAGCTGCTTTCCAAGTGTCTTACTGTCTTTTAGAAAAATGTAAATCAGAGAAAAGTATTTTTACATTTCCATTGTTAAGGTTTGTTGAAAACTACTTGGCTTTAGTCTTGCACCTATTCTTTTCCAAGATTTGTGCATGGGCTGAAGTGAAACACACTTAGCAGAGGATGGTTTTGATCCATCAACTTCTGGGTTATGGGCCCAGCACGCTTCCGCTGTGCCACTCTGCTTTCCTGCTGAGCTGCTATCCCACTGAGCTGCTTTCCAAGTGTCTTGCTGTCTTTTAGAAAAATGTAAATCAGAGAAAAGTATTTTTACATTTCCATTGTTAAGGTCTGTTGAAAACTACTTGGCTTCAGTCTTGCACTGTTGCACCTATTCTTTTCCAAGATTTGTGCATGGGCTGAAGTAAAACACATTTAGCAGAGGACAGTTTCAATCCATCAGCCTCTGCATTAAGTGCCCAGCTCACTTGTGCTGCAACACTCTACTAATTCACACCCCAGATGGGACTTGAACCCACAATCTCTGGCTTAGGAGGCCAATGCCTTATCCATTAGGCCACTGGGGCTGTTGATTAGCTGCTTCTGTTGGTCGCCATTGGCTGCATTGTTGGACAAAATTATTTTGCCATAATTCATTACATGTGTGTTGTAATGCTATGCAGTGAATTATTTGTTCAAGTCAATCACACAGACATCCGAATAGATGACCAATTTCAAAGTATTGCATTTGGAAGGAAGTGTGACAGTTCTGACCTTTTTGTTTAAGGACGATGCTTTTAGCAGAGGATGGTTTTGATCCATCAAAATTTGCTTGGAGTGCTTTGTAAGCTTCCACTGTACCGCTCTGCTATACAGCCAGGTTTATTTTCCAAGTGTTCTGCTGTCTTTAAAAAAAATTTTAATTCAGAGAAAAGTATTTTTACATTTCCATTCTTAAGGTCTTTTGAAAACTACTTGGCTTTTGTCTTGCACTGTTGAACCTTTTCTTTTCCAAGCATTTGTTGAAGTAAAACACATCTACCTGAGGATGGTTTTGATCTATCAATCTCAGGGTTATAAGCCCAGCAAGCTTCCGCTGAACAGCTCCACTGATTTCCGAGTGTTCTGCTGCCTTTAAAAAAAACTTTAAATTAATTAAATTTAATTTCCATTCTTAAGGTCTTTTGAAAACTATATCACCAGAACTTGAATTTGAAAAAGCCTCCGAATTCATGATCTTGAAAAAAGCCTGGGTGTAATCTGATGTTATCGAAAAATTTTGCTGTTAATTTTATACATTTGAAAATATTTTGTGTGAATTCACCTAAAAGTTTTTATTATTCAAGTGGTGGATTTCAGGTCATGAAATTCAGGTCTCAATATTCAGGTTGTTGAATACAGGTTGAGAAATTCAGGTGGCAAAATTTGAGGATGAAATCCACAAACGCAAGGAAGAGCAAACGTACTTCGATGAAATCCATCTCTCTCTTGGACAATCGCAAAGCAATGGAAACAGCTCAAAAGTAATTTTAAACAACTGTGACAACAACACTGTGAAAACACAATACGTATACTTTTGGGATACTTATTATAATGTTTCATTAATGTGTTTTGATGAAAACTTAATCAGTAAATTGGATCCTTTACCTAAAAGCAATTTTCATCAAGAACTTTGTTTCATAATCATATGGGCAAATGACATTTACCTGTGGAAATGAATAATAAAATATATATATATATATATATATATATATATATATATATATATATATATATATATATATAAATAATACATTTGTATTCGAGAAGTATTATATAATACATCTAAAAGTAAAAAGATATATTTCTACACATCTGTTAAACGGTTTTAAGATAAAAAATGTTTGAACATTTATATAACTATATATAACTATATATATATATATATATATATATATATATATATATATATATATATATATATATATATATATAAAACTATAAAAATATCATCACGACTGCGGATGGCTGCCTCGGTGTGGAGCTTCTCAGTTCTTTTGTTGTTTTTGTTTGTTTGTCCTGTGTTTAGTAATCTTTTTCCAGTCAGTTTTACCAGAGGCAAACCGCTGAACGTTCGACAGCATGTACCAGACAATCTTTTCCTGGTTTTTGAATATTCAGACATTTTGCTAGACATTTTATGTGGAGGCACGGCTTTGTTGTTCAGGAGACACAGGCGAGGAAGACGAGCTGGTGCGCTGGTCAAACTCCATTGGCGGGGCATTTCACTTAGCGAATCTCCGCTCTCTTCCTAACAAAACGGACAAACTACATCTCCTCACCCGCACAAACAAGGACTTTTCAACCTCTGCTGCCTTGTGCTTCACAGAAACCTGGCTGAGTGAAGCCATTCCGGACATCGCATTTCATCTGCCGGGCTTTTAGCTGTTCAGAGCGGATTGCATCATGGGGAAAAAAACGGGGAAATGAGAGGCGGTGGAACATGCTTTTATATCACTGAAAGTTGGTGTACAGATGTAACAACATTAAAGAGGACGTGCTGTCCTAATTTGGAAGTGCTCTTTATTAACTGTAAGCCTTTCTACTCGCCACGGGAGTTTTCCTCGTTTATTCTGGTGAGTGTGTATATCGCGCCAAACGAATGTTTGAACACTGCGCTGCATCAGCTGACTGATCAACTCACAGACACGGAACAACAATACCCTGACTCAGTTATTATTATTTTTATATTTTTTTTGTCATTAACAATTTTTATTGATTCCACTCTCAAATCAACATAAACAGCACATGAAAACACGGAATCAATTTTCAACAAAATATACCCCACTCCCTCCCTCCTTCCCCCCACACCCACCCAACACACATCCCAGTGGTCAGATAACGAATAATAACAGACACACATACAAGAAGACAGTCCAAAAAAATACAAAAAAAAAAAAAACCCTACAAAAAATTGCCCAACAAAAAAGAAAAAGGGTTCCACACATCAATTAATTACATGCACACCATTTAAACTGTCCCTCTCCACTGTTCCCCCCTGGCACCCTCCAAGAAGACCAAATAAGTGCCCCACTTCTTCTGAAAGGCACCCATGCTGCCCAGCTGCCTATGCGACATCTTTTCAAAGGCCACCATTGTGCCCAATTCGGTGCACCACTCATGAAATGAGGGTGCACCAGCCGACTTCCATCCCCCAAGGATCACTTTCCTGCCGATCATCACACTGGTAAGGACCCAGTTTTTATTGTGTGTGTTCGCTAAGTTAACCCCTGCCCCATCACCCAAAATACAAAGTCTGAGGCAGAATGAAATCTGAGTGCTCAGGATCTCAAAGACATAACTCTGAACCCTCGACCAAAACTCTTGAATCTTAGTACAATACCAAAAAATGTGGGCTATGTCCCCATCCTCTGATTGGCATCACCAACAGGTGGATGTATCTTTAAGACCAAGCCTATGCAATCTAGAGGGAGTCCAATAAAACAATGAAGAATCTTAAATTGAATGAGGCACATCCTTGCATCCCTAGACATAGACTTGGCATTTTTTAAAATCCTGCCCCATTCTTCATCCTCCAGTACTAAATTCAAGTCTTACTCCCATAACTTCTTGAGAGATGTCAAAATCCCATCCCCTAGACTCGGAATTAGCCAGGAATAGTACGCTGAAGCCTCGTGACCCTTTCCAAAAGCCACTAGTACCATCTCAAGAGTGTCTGCAGCTTTAGGGGGCTGTGTACTACACCCAAAGATGGTACAAAATAGAAGTACCATCGCAGCTGTAAGTACCTGAAGAATTGAGATCTGGGAATCCCAAACCGGTGTGTAATATTTTCAAAGGATCTCAATGCTCCATTTTCATACAGGTCACCCAGCGTAGCAACTCCCTTCTCAATCTATTCTGTCCAACAAAAAGGGGACTTATTAATACACAGTTTAAGGTTTAACCAAATACTTGCGGCAACGTTCAGGTAAATGTCCGAATTGAGCACGCGGGAAACCCTTGTCCACACTAACTGCATGTGTGAGATAATGGGATGTGTCTTTAATTCTCTGGGCAGCTTGGTAGAAAGACATTGCAATGGCAAGATAGGGGCAAGAAGTTCTTGTTCAATGCAGAACCAGGGAGGGGCTCTTTCAGGTGGAAGCGACCAATGAACCAAATGTCTGAGACCGAATGCATAATAATAAAATGAAATCTTGGGTAAGCCTAGCCCACTTTTGTCAATTGACCTATGTAACTTATTGAAATGTAATCTGGGGCACTTATCATTCCAAATGAAAGACTTTGCTATGCTTTCAAATTGCTTGAAATAAGAGAGGGGGACATCTACTGGGAGAGACTGTAGCAGGTAGTTAAATTTTGGAATACAGTTCATTTTAATAACATTAACCTTCCCAATCATCGATAAATGTAATGAAGCCCACCTGCCTACATCGCTCGAAAACCTTTTTATTAAAGGGTCAAAATTAACTCTAACTAAATCAGACAAATTTGTGGGGAATAAAATGCCCAAATACTTAATGCCCAGTTTGGGCCACTGGAAGGTGCCTGGCTGGAAGGCCGTTACTGGGCAGTATGCTGTCAGAGCCAAAGCTTCGGATTTAGACCAGTTGACTTTGTATCCTGAGAATTTGGAAAAGGAATTAATAATTCTGTGGAGGCAAGGCATAGATTTAGTAGGGTCAGAGATGAATAATAAAATATCATCTGCATAAAGCAGAAGCTTATGCGCCACGCCTCCCGCCACCACCCCTGGAAAATCATCCTCCTTTCTTATCGCAGCTGCTAATGGTTCCAGGGCAAGCCAGAACAATAATGGGGAAAGAGGGCAACCCTGCCGGCTGCCAAAGATAATCCCATTCTACCATATCAAATGCCTTTTCGGCATCAAGTGAGATGGCAGCAACCGGAGTCTGATCATTTGCCACTGACCACATGATATTGATGAAATGCCTAATATTATCAGAAGTGCTATGACCCTGAATAAATCCCACCTGATCTATATGTATAAGAGATGTCATAACTTTACTTAATCGGTTAGCCAAAATTTTAGCCAAACTTTTTACATCTAGCTGGATCAGGGTAATTGGACGGTAACTTTTACACTCATTTGAATCTTTGTCCTTTTTAAGAATCAGACTGATCCGGGCTTGTGTCATGGTTGGCGGAAGCTTTCCATTCTTTAATGATTCAGTATAAACTTCTAACAAAAGTGGAGCCAGTTCTGTAGCATAAGATCTAAAAAATTCAGCAGCAAAACCATCTGGCCCCGGAGCCTTGCCTGTAGGTAAGGACTTAATTACCTCGTCAAGTTCTTCCAGGGTTATCTCAGAATCAAGAGAGTTTTGTTTTTTTGCTCATTTGTCAGTTTAGGGAGTTCTAATGGTTCCACAATGTTTCTAATATCTTCATCAGTAGATGAAGATGTGGAACTGTAGAGATCAATATAGAATTCTTTAAAGGCATTATTAATATCAATGGCTAAGGTAAAAATTTCACCACCAGCAGATTTCACTGAGGGAATGGTAGAAAAAGACTCTCTCTGCTTTATATATCTAGCCAAAAGCTTCCCTGCTTTGTCCCCTGACTCAAAGTATGACTGTCTTGCCCTGAACAACCAAAGCTCCACTTTCCGCGACAAAATAGTATTATGTATTTCAATCAGGTCAATTCTCTGAGACCATCAGATGACATTCGGTGCTTCAGCTCTGCCTCAGCACTTTTAATATTTCCTTCCAACTCCACGAGTTCTTGTGCTTTGGATTTTTTTATGAATGACGCATACTGTATGATCCGACCCCTAAGAACCGCCTTAAGTGCCTCCCAATCCACGCCCACAGAAGATACTGAGGACCAATTGGTCTCCATGTAAACACTGTTTGTATTTGGGCAGTTCACGTGTGAGATTTGCTTTGTTAAAATCCCCAAGAATAATAATAAGTGAGTCAGGGTGACATGACGCCATGCGAGAGGCAGACATGTGATACACGAGCTTTGCGAACTTTGCTAGTTTTTTAATTATTTTCATGTTGTGAGATTCAATACACCCAGTTACATACTTGCTCTTTGAGGTAAACATGGCAAAGAAGTAAAAATCCTCAGACTTTGGAGACATTAAAAGACACTTACGTGTTCAAGCTGAGGCCTCTGATAGGACTGCGAGCTGGGGACTCGATTTAGATGGCGCGTCCTGGCTCGAAGGTCTGCTGAGGGAGATAGGCGCAACACGAGACCTTTATTGGATGATTTCAGAAATTTGGCCTGAATGGATCGAGGCCTATCTCCCTCAGCAGATATATTAAAATATATTAATAATAATACAGAGGCCTATAAACTATTATTTGTCATTTCCTGTAACTATTATTAATCAGGTATTATTATATTAATTTCCTATACACTCAATTTGTGCATAGACCAAAAAAAAAAAAAAAAAAAATCACAGTAATGCATGCGCATATTGACCTGTCATGTGACATCACTGTATGATCATGCTGCCTTTGTGACCAAAATTCCATTTACTTTCAGACAGTGTACTGTGCTGTGGGATGCGACAAAAGCCAGCACATTTTTTTGTTTCTATTTATAAATCTTGAAAGTGTTACTGCTGTTTACTTACCAGAGAAAACATTTTATTTTGTATTTTTTTTTTAAATAAAGTTTTATCTTTCAGGTGACAGCTTAATTTCACCCAAGTCAAGCAGCGATGAAGGGGGAGAACAGAGATATAACACTTGTATATTTCTTCTTTATTTAGACATTTCAGTTATCTGTGTATGTATCAAATACAGTATGCTGGGCCTCATATATTCAGATATAAGACAAAGGCAGGCCTACATACAGTCATAAACCTGACTGAGGCCTACATAAAGTCATAAAGCCTTACTGATAACAACCGTGCCAAAATCGACTACAAATTCCATGAAGCCTTGCTCACTTTACACCTATGTGTGAAATTCTGAAGGATCGAACTCTCAACTACTATTGGATGAGGCGCACGACAGAACTTGCCCTCAACCATGACATCATCAGGAGTAGAAAATCCTTCTGGGCATTGCTTCCAGCAACATTATGTGCTGTATCTAGACTAGGGATGTAACGGTTTCAAGGTTTCACAATATACCTCGGTTTTAAAACGGATGGTTATCAAACCATTGAAATCTTCTAATTGACGGTATTGCATGAAGATAAAGACAGAATTTTTCAATTTTTCTAAAATCCAAATCAGTTTAATTTAGACAGAATCTGCGACATTTACACAGCATCATATAAACTTGGCTAGATAAAATAAATCTTTAAATTGTGCCTTCCCCATGTTGTGTAGGGCTTTACTGGTTGTTTAGATCAGTGTCACTATCAGAAATAATTAATAATTATTTCATTAGTTATTAATTCATATTTAAATTAATTAATTGAATCTAACTCATTAAAACCTCATATGGGGCTCCAGTAAATGTAGTGCGCTACGTTTAGGAGCGGGTTTGGTTATTAGCAATAATTAATAATTATCAAAGATAATTATTAATTATTAAAATCAACAGAACATTGATGAGAATCAATGTTAGCTTTTTCTAATCAAAGATAATCATTAATTGTTAACATCGATGAAACATTAATTAAAATTAACACTAGCTTATTGATCATTCAAATTCAACAATCATCAAAGATAATGATCAATTATCAAAAATCAATAGAATATTAATAAAGATTAACATTGACGGGGCACCACCCTGGAATCAGGGACTAATAACCAGATAGTATAACAGTCTCAATATTAGATTGTTTTCTTAGGAAAATCGACATCCGAAGAATATTGATTTTCGGGAAAAAAACAATGAATGAAGGCTTGAATCCGAGCACTGACATCCCGTCAGCATGACACAGGTGTATGCAAAACAAACCAAAACACTTCTATTTGTAATATAACAAAGTTTATTTATGCAGTAATATCAATTAATAATTAATACAATGCAGTCAATAAACTTCCGACTTACAACTACAAACTAAACAGTGATATGATTAGAAATGGAAACTAAAATAATCCTATAACACATAAGGTGTGTGTGTGTGACAGTGTGTGTGTGTGTGTGTGTGTGTGTGTGTGTAAGGAGGGATGTGCACAAAATGGCGGACGTGACTCTCGTGGAGAGTATGTCACGCGAGACTTCCGGCCAGGGAATATGACCGCGAATGTGGGCGGAGAGAAACCAGTCAATGGTAGCTTAGGGACAAAGCTGAGCTTTATCACGAAGCTATTGTAACGTCTGTGTAAGATCAGTGATGGCTAATTACACTTTGTAAAAAAAAAAACCCTTATAGCCTTTTGACATTTGCATATATTTTACTGACCTGGCCTCCGCGTTTACATTTATATGGGTGCTAAATTGCAGATGGTCTTTATCACTATCAAAAGGATGCTAAAACAGGTCGCCTCTGGAGTGTCTCCATCAAGCTTCAAACACATTCCACAGAAAGGGGGGTGACCCCCGTGCCAGGCACCAGAGCAGTTGTCTGTCTCCACCAATTCCAATACACGTCACACACACACCTAAAGACATTTTCTCTATTTAGGCCATAGTAAGCAGTTATAAATGTATCTGCTATATGCATGTGTTGTATGTATATTCCCCTATTTTATTAACTTAGTTAAAACCCTTTACTTGTATTAGTTAGACGTTAAATGCCTATATTCAAGTGTATGAGTGTATCTCTGCTTTAATATCGTCTGGAGGTTATATTCTTGGTATCAAAATGATCTTCTCTTTATTTCTCACACAATAATGTACACCATGTGATCATGAAATGCATCGAACAATTCTTACTATGTTTTGAATTAAAAGCTGCACTAGCGGTCCAGATCAGCAATAAAATGCGAATGGGCCATAAACGGAGACAAAGGATGTCTCTCCCGCTCAAAATGCATGCCTCTGATTGGCCACTCCACCCACAAAATGGGTGCGGCAATGAACTATTAAAACTCCAGAACGCAGACTAATCATCGCTCAAAACTCTTCTTCTTGAGACCAACACACTCCAAAACTCTCCTCTTGAGTTTAACCTTCTGGCAGTGTTTACCTTCAAGTAACTTTGTGGATTTGCTGTGGACTTCTTCAACTCACTCCTAAAGAAATCGTCGAGAACCTCGTCTACCGCATCAAGACTCTTATTCAGCAACAAACCAATGCAAGTAACCATTTACAACTGATTAGATGCGTGTTTAAGTTTGAACCCCTTTTAAGGTGAATTGTGCCTCTGATGATTCTCATTTAGGTTGTGGTTAATTGATGTGAAATACTGCCATTCTTTGCTCTTCTCTCTCCTTTCCTTACTCTCCTTCATTCTATATATGTATGTTTTGCTTAGTTTGTTTGTATGTTAGTTATAGTTTCATTTATTAAATCCTTTATATTCACAATTGATTGTCTCTGTGTTCCGCTCACAATTCAAAGTCACTGAATGTTGCTCCTTGCTACATGCTAAACTACTGCTAGCACTGTATAAGTAGGAAGGCTATTGTTCCTTGGCCAGGAAAGTAATCTTCCTAGAATTGATAAATAATTATATTGTCTGCTCGGTGGACGGACAGATCAAATAATTGTAATATCGATTCTGCTACAGTTAATTCTAAGATCTAATCTAAATATTTATTATTAATTATAACCAGTTATAATTAATTATAAATAATTCCCTTTTTAAGCTAATTTGCTACACTATCTACTAGCCAAAAATGTGTGCCAGAATGTTTGTGAGGGGTCGCGTGTATGTGTGGTTAGTACGAGAGAGAGAGAGAGAAATAAGTGACGGCCCCAAAGCCAATTTCACGATCGTGGGAGAGAAAACAGCTGTTAGTTTATCACTCAGAGATGCGGTGGACGGCTCGTAAACCGTCTCGTGGTCTTTGATTCTTTAATGGATAAACTCAGTTTGCCAGTCTCACCTGTGATGGCGGAAATGCACAACAGCCCAATGTGGTTGGACCACAATCCAGCAAATCAAATTCGTGATAATTAATACCCTGAGTATTGATAATGAGCGGACATGGTGGTCCGTAAACTGTACAAGCAATAACCTTGATACACAAGAATAACACACTATAATATTCTATCTCTGCCCAGACGTAATCCTCTTACTTGAATCGCATGAGGATGCAGAATGTGTGTTCATCCGTCCTTTAACTCAGACTCGGTTCCTCGAGGCTCGGTTGATGAAGGGAGGCCGTTTCCTCGCTCTGTCGGCGGGCAGTACGGCTGCTGATTCTCGGCGGGCTGGCGGAGAAATCAGCGACGTTGACTTGATTGAAGAGGGAAGAGAAATCTTTTCTCTTCACTTCTGCAGACAAACGGATGAAGATGCGGATTGCTCGGCAGTCTCCTTCGGATCCGTTAGAGTGTTTGGTGGAATACAGAGTAATCTCAACTCGTCCAGCGAGATGGAGATTGTATGGCCAGAGTTTCAAGTCGGACGTTACTTCCTTGTGCCACGAGGCTGCACCTGAGAGCAGCGGTGAGCTGCGTCTACACACGGCGAGCAAAGTTGCTGGAAGCAAATCCCGGAAGCATTTCAGAGGTATTTCTACTCCTGATGATGTCATGGTTGAGGTGCGTTCTGTCGTGTGCCTCATCCAATAGGAGTTGAGAGTTCGATCCTTTAGTGAGCAAGGCTTCATGGGATTTGTAGTCTGTTTTGGACTCCCTTTGTTTGATTTTGGTGCGATTTTTATCAGTATAATTTATGACTTGGTATGTGGGCCTGAGTTAGGTTTTACGACTGCGTTAGGCCTGCCTTTGTCGTCTATCTGAATACATGAGGCCCAACAGTTGCATTTGACTGTCACTCAATTTGAAAGGTGACATGCAGGTGTCGCGAACGCTGCGCATCACGAGCACAGAAGTCCAGCACGAGCGGAGTGTGTGAGTGCAGCACGAGCGCAACATACACAGACATGTCCGAGCCTGAACCTCTATTTCCACCACCACAGAAGTTTATGTCCACTGTCTGGGATTACTTGGCTATGTAAAAGACCCACATGACAACATCAATGTTTATGGTTACCCAGTCTGTAAAGTTTGCCGCAAAAAAGTATCAGCTCAGGTGGGAAACACTTCAAACCTTAAGCACCATCTCCGTGAGCACAATCCCACGGAATTTGCGGAGATGAATGTAAGTGGAAATACACTACACAGGATAGTAAATTATAGCCCGTTTCATAAAAACACAAGATTCAGTGTAGTTTTACATGATTTGTAATGATTAGTTAGGCTAAAGTTATGTTTATGCTATCTGTCACATTCACAAATGCAGCAAACGGATTTAAGACCTCGTTCAAGTTTACGATGTGCCAACTGTTTGTTTTTTTGCCTAAGTGCAGCGCAACAGTAGGCCAATGTGTTTGATAATACTAATAATATGTTTTATTTGTAAAACATAGTACTAAATAGGGTTTACAAAATGCATGGCTTTTGGTGTTCAGGAAATTGACATTGACAATATGCATGCAAGAAATTGACAGTGAAACTGGCAGAAATTTTCAGTATTGGACAAAATGCCAATAAATAAAATGCACATGAATAATATATTTTCAGTAGGTATTGTAGAAACTAAATCACAAATGCAACAAATTACTGAATGCATGCAAATGCATATTTTAAGTGTTAACCTGGGCAATAATCATTACAAATTATTACAATTCAGTTTCATAAATCATAAAATATCAATAACAAAATATTTTTAGTTAAAATCATCTGAATACTACCACATTTTTTTTTATCAATGTTTACTGGTTTATGATTTTTTTCTTTTTCTTTTTTTACCTTGTCGGATTAAGAGAGTGTCCTGATGTTCAAGATCAAAAGTTAAAGGATTAAAGTTGAAGAAATCCTAAATAAAGTTCAAGAATTGGTTATAACTGAAATATTTGTCTGTGTGTTTATCAGAAATAGCTTACCAAATATTGAACTGCTTTTAATATTATCAATGCACCTAATACCGTGAAACCGTAATACCGTGGTAATTTTTGTGACGGTTATCATACCGTGAAAATGTCATACCGTTACACCCCTAGTCTAGACGCAGCTCATTGCATCTCGCTGGATGGGTTGAGATTTCTCTGTGTTCCACCAAACATGCTATCGGATCCGAAGGAGACCGGCAAGCAATCCGCATCTTCATCTATTTATCTGCAGAAGTGAAGAAAGAAGATTTCTCTTCCCTCTTCAACTGAGTCAGCTGATTTCTCCACCAGACCGCCGAGAGTCCACAGCCATACCACCAGCCGACAGAGTGAGGAAACGGCCTCCCGTCATCACCCGAGCTTCGAGGAACTGAGTCAGAGTCAAACGACGGACCTACACACATTCTACCCACGTCCTCGCGTGATTCAAGTAAGAGGTTTACGTCTGGGCAGAGATAGAATATTATAGTGTGTTATTCTTGTGTATCAAGGTTATTGCTTGTACAGTTTACGGACCACCGAGTCTGCTCATTGCTGCTAATAATACTCAAGGTATTACTTTAACATACTGTTACCATGAATGAGATTTGCTGTGTTGTTGTCCAACCACGTTGACTGTTGTGTATTTCTGCCATCGAAGGTGAGGCGGCACACTCACTTTATCCATTAAAGAACCAAAGACCACGGTACAGTTTACGAGCCGTTCACCACGTCTCAGAGTGATAAACTAACCGTTTGCTTTCTCTCCCACGAACGCGAAAACCGGCTTCGGTGCTGCCACTCTTCTCTCTCTCTCGTAGTAACCACACACACACGCGACCCCTCACAAACATACCCGCACACACATTGGCTAGTAGATAACTTGGCGATAAAGCTCAGCTTTGTCCCTAAGTTATCGTACAAGCGGAGACACTCACTAAACGGGCAGACGCCATTAACCAGCCTCTCTCTCCGCCCACATTCATGGCCATATTCTCTGGCCGGAAACCTCATGCGACGTACTCTCCACGAGAGCCATGTCCACCATTTTGTGCACATCACTTCTTACACACACACACACACACACACACACACACACACACACACACACACACATACATACATACCTTCCTCTCATGTATTATAGGCTTATTTTGTTACCATGTCTAATCATGTTACTGTTTAGTTTGTAGTTGGCAGTTGGAAGTTTATTGATTGCATTGTATTGATTATTAATTGATATTAATGCATCAATAAACTTTTTTTAAAAGAGAAGTGTTTTGGTATGTTTTGCATACACCTGTGTCAAGGGCTGGCACCTATGTCATACACCTATGTCAGTGCTCGGATTCAAGACTTCATTATTTTCCTTTTGAATGGACATTGACTTTCCTAAGAGAACAATCCTATATTGAGACTGTTATACTGACTGGTTATCAGTCCCTGATTCCAGGGTGGTGCCCCGGTGATATTAATCATTATTAATATTCTATTAAATTTGATAATTGATGGTTATCTGTGATGATTATTGATTTAAAGGATTAAAAAGCTAACATTGATTCTAATCAATGTTCTATTGATTTTAATCATTAATAATTATCTTTGATTATTAATTATTACTAATAGCCAAACTTCCTCCTGAACATAGCACACAACATTAATGGTGCCCCGTGTGAGGCATCCTACATGCCAGTTTGTCACAGTGTGTATGCATAAGAATCCAAAGTAATAACTTGAATCATTAGTTCAAAGTTTGGTTCTGTTTGACAATTGACAAAAGCCAGTGTGGTGTGAAAGTGCTCTTAGAGTGGATTAGGGGTTGGTAAATTTACGATAGTCTGCTCAAAGCCTGCTGTTGTTGTTATTTAACACCTAATGCTTTTGCCAAGATGTTACAGAGGTGCCAGGTCACCTAATTGATGTCCACCAAGGAGAGAACGCAGTGAAATTCACACATTGCAATACAGTAACCCGTAAGCCACAGGTCGAAGCCTCTCACCTGCGTGTTTGTGTCAGCATTATAGCATCTGTAACACAACAAGCTATCAGAGCCACTGTGTCACGAGCATTTTTACTGCCCCAGTAAAATGAGTCACAAATCGCCCCACGTGGCTGGAGCTGAAGCTCCTCAGAGGTCAGATGACCCAGCACTGCAAGATGTGGTCACCGCTGTCCTCTGGCTCTCCGTAGAGGAGAGAGATAACCTTAA
Source organism: Myxocyprinus asiaticus (assembly GCF_019703515.2). Classification (NCBI taxonomy): domain Eukaryota; kingdom Metazoa; phylum Chordata; class Actinopteri; order Cypriniformes; family Catostomidae; genus Myxocyprinus; species Myxocyprinus asiaticus. The sequence continues at coordinate 4,056,919 of NC_059348.1, read as the reverse complement.
CGGCTACAATATTAGTCGTTGAGATGAAGCATTGCAAAAACTAGTTGATACACAATCCCGGACCTCGTGGGCCAAATGTTCCTCCTTCATCATCACAGAACCAACTGAAAACTGCAGAGCACCAGGCCCAGCTTGCCCAGCTGCAGATCAGCTACCAAGCAGTGCAAAGGGAAAATCTCAGCCTGCGCCAAGAAGTTAGGTGCACCCAAGCAGAGAGAATCTGGGCACAGGAAGATAATGCCCAGATGCAGGAGGTAAATGAAACCCTGCGCAGGCAGCTTGAAGCTGCCCAGCTAAGAGCAGAGTCAGATCAGGTAAGTGCAGGAAATGCACAGCACCACATCTGACAGCTAAGAGGGCCCCCTCTTCAGCACAATGCATAGAAATGTGCCCCTAGGAAACCCAGGGACACATGCTAGGAGCCGAGCTGCCCCTAGTGGTACAGTCTCTGACTTCATCCTACGAGAAGCCTTTCAAGCTCCTCCAGTTGCCCCCTTAGTCAGTTTTCAGTCATGCCACCTTGTGTTTCAACCAGACTAATTCCACACCATGGAGGGGGGAAAATTACTTCCAAGCCCAGAGTGGTGTAAGCAGCTCGAGGGCCCCATCAGCCAGGGAGCTGTATGCAACCCGGGTCCCACCCCCACACATCAACTGAACTCCATCCCCACCATGAAAGGGAAATCTTCCTCATCGCTATAGTGATCTGAGTGACTATGGTGTTTCGGATGACTCGACGACTCGCGGTCATACCGACACCAAGGCTTGCGCACTTGACAACTTGAGTCCCTCGCAAGGGACATAGAGCACTTTGACCCTAGTAATCGATATTCAAACATCGACGATTATCTCAGAGAAATTGAGCGCTGCCTTGTTGACTTGCCTCATGCTTCATCGCTTGAAAAACTCAAGCTCATATGGAAGACTATGGTGAGGAGTGTCCATGTGTTCATGGAAACGTTACCGACTGGTACCCGAGACCACTACTCAGCTCTGTGTAAAGCCTTATGTGAGGAGTATTTGCTGTTTACGACGAAGCCTCCACTACTCCAGGCGCTTTTGCCATTGCGCAGAAGAGGCATGAGCCTCCACGCGAGTATTACAGACACCTGAGAACCACGTACTTCCAAGGACGTAATGCACCAGGACTGGAGGGGGAACTGGCTTTGAAGTCTCACTTCCTTCACAACCTCCACGAGATCGTGTGATATGATGTCACAATGCACTGCAGAACAGGCAACCCCACCATGCATGAAATCAGAAGGTACACGTAACTGGCATGGGAGACGTGCGTGCACCCTGCTCGAGGGCAGGAAGGTGATGCCAGAGTCCTGGGGATCCAAGCCTCAGAATACGCTGACCTAGCGCTTGAAGGCAACGAAATGCCTCACGTTAAGGTGAACGTTAGAACAGGACCCCAGGGGCACCGATCACCTCACCAGCAGGGTGGGCAACAGAACCAGGGGCGTGGTGACCAGACACAACCCCATGGTCACGCCAGGCCAAAACCGGGCAAAACGCTCGGCAAAACCCAAACAAGGAGGTGAGTGGGAAGACAAGGTTTCAAATCCCCTCAGAGAACAAGGTTTGAGAAAGGAAATGGAGGATATAATCAGGAGATGCTTGACGGAAGTAGTAACGCAGCTTAAAGTGCTCTGTCATTCACCAGGTCCACTGAACTCCTCAAAGGAACATGGCACTGAACCCCCGTCAGCATGACTAGATGATGTACCCCCTCCCGTTAACGCCAAAGTTTACTTTGTGAGTTGGGAAAGGGGAACAGGGGAGTCCACTCAAAACAGTCACCCCTAACATGCCACACCCTCCTTTTCTGACCTTCTTGGGTGATCTAGGCCGTAATGGCAACACCCGACGCATATACACATCAGTATTGGTGGGGGGGTGCATCAGCTCCCACATACTACTCGACACTGGTTCCGAAATAAGTCTGATAGGAACCAACACCTTCGCAGAGGTGGCTAGAGCAATACTCTCCCTCGGGAAACCGTTACAGATCGAGACCTGCAACGTGAGCATCACAAGCTACATGCAAGTTAGATCGTCTATCACAAAACGGGCCTGGATCGACATTATCTTTCAAAGGATGATGCTAGTACACCCTGTTTACAAATGTCCCATTAATACAGAACCACTGTTAATTGGCCAGGACCTACTGGACTGACTGGCTCCGCTCATCGACTGCTGTTGTGGACACATGTGGGCTCAAGTTGACACACCAAGGTCACTTGGTCCAGAAAACAGTTCTTCATTTTCAGATGGACAAGTCGATATCCTCCAGGAGTCCAGAGGACCTCTACCATTGATCATGCCCCACTCCAGAACTGAGGGATCACGTTCCCATGATCCTGCCTCCAGGTGTATTGGATTGGACCAGTCCCCAAGTCCTCACAAGGTAACAAGTATCTCCTCATGGTTACCTGCTCTTTCGCCAAGAGGCTGGAATGCCTCCCTGCCCCTGGCGATACGGCCACGGCAAACGCAGTCCTGCTGCTGAACCATGTGTTCAGCCGCTGGGGGTTACCCCTCTCCGTTGATTTGGATCGAGGCACCCATTTCACCTCAAGCGTCATGACTACCATGTATGAAATCATGGACGTGGAAGTCAACTTCCACATCCCGTATCATACCCAGTCATCTAGACAGGTCAAACATGCCAGCTGCGCCATTATCAACATGCTTAAGAAGTATGTTAACAGCAATGGCAGAGATTGGGATGTGAAACTCCCCCTGGTGCTGATGGCCATTAGGTCTACTCCGCACCGCTCCACAGGAGTCACGCCATTCGAAATGATAACTGGAAGAGAAATGACCCTTCCGCTGCACCTTCTGTACCGCCCCGAAGATGTCAGTGTTGCAACCGCCAATACAGCGCACCAATACGTGACGGACCTGCATGACCATATTCAGGCCAACTATGCCTACTATGATCCAAAGCCTACTATGACAGGAAAGTGTCTCACCGCGAGTACCGAATAGGCGACAAGGTACTCTATTTCAGGTTCACCAAACCGGCAGGAATCTCTAAAAAGTTCCTACCAAGTTGGTCAGGCCCCTCGAGATAGTGGGAAAGCTCTCACCAGTAACCTACCACATCAGGGTCTCAAAACCAAGGCAAACACCGGCATACAAATGGGTCCACTCAGATTAAGCTCTTCAAGCCATTTTCACTCCAAAGGAGAGAAGACGCACCACATTAGTGCCATAAGAATAGCTGCATGCCTCAACCCATCCCGTCACCATGCACTAACTCCTAGCACCACTCTGAGTGTTGGAAGGATTCCGGCTTACCTGCTCTCTCTAGACCTTGTCGAGCAAATCCTTAGATCTGCTACTTCTTCCGTTGTGCAACCCTCACAGATACACCTGGCATATAGTCTTGGAAGTGCAATTCCAATCTATGTGAATCCTCAGAACCTCGAAATAGGATTTATCCTCAATCTACCCATCATAGAAAGGCTTAATATATACCGACTCAAGTCCGTATTAAATGTTGGTTTTCAGAGAGGTAACACACACATTCACCTCAAAACAACACCAACACTCGCCTACCACGATGAGAACCCCTCGCTCTACCTTATACCTAACCTGCACATGTGTACCAAGACAAAGGACATTCATTGGGTTTGTCCAAGCAACCCCTTGTTAGAGAGGTGACTAACTACCTCTGCGGCCTAAGAGCTGAATCCACTGAACAAAAGTGTCAAGGTAGCATGTCTGTCAAAGATGAAGGAACAGAGACAAAGGTGGAGCGAGCAGGCAATCGCTGGCTCATTAACACAACAGCCACCAAAGTTCTAATGTCACATGACCACCATGATACAGCCACTAAACTAATGCTACCAAACCAGATAGTGTTCTTTATGGTTCTTCAAGGAGCCACCATGCACATTGACAATATTGTCCTCCATCATCTCAACATCGACAAACATGATGCAGAAATTTAGATCATGGACGCATTTAGAGGTCACAACCTCACCATTGATGACACCCTTCAACAGCAGCTTCAGGCTGGCTTGACCACTATATTTCCTAGTCACATAGGCAGATCATTATCTTACCAAGAATACCCTATCAGTTTGGTTGCCCTCGGGCTCCTCCTTAGTGGTTGGATCATCACGGCAATTATTGCACACGCCATGTACAGGTACATTCAACACCTACAGGCCAGACTGAACTCCCTCCTTCTCGTACAGCCACGTTTTACACAGAAGTCTGAGCCCATCTCACAGGTTAACCCCAATCATTTCCAAGGATAAGCCATTTAACCTCTAGCGCTCCTTTCCTTTCCTCTAATGATTTGGTCCTAGTAACCATTGTCAGGTTCTACTATAATTTTGTGTTATGACCAAAGAACAGCAAAGGATTGTGTTACAGTTAATGCTGTGCCTACCTATAACTTGGAATATTTGTCTTTTATGTGTGCTGAATATAGTTTTAGACTTAGCTAGAAGTTCTATGCCCAGATTTGCCTCAATGTCTACCCATACAATAAAGCCTCTTTGAACTCTAATGAACTGTATGGACTGTTCCACCAAACACGCTAACGGATCCGAAGGAGACTGCTGAGCAATCTGCGTCTTCATCCGTTTGCCTGCAGAAGTGAAGAAAGAAGATTTCTTTTCCCTCTTCAACCGAGTCGACTTCGCTTCATGAGAATCCGCAGCCATACCGCCCACCGACAGAGTGAGGAAATGGCCTCCCGTCATCACCTGAGAAGTGTTTTGGTTTGTTTTGCATACACCTGTGTCAAGGGCTGGAAGGGGATGTCAGTGCTCAGATTCATGACTTCATTGTTTTCATTTTGAATGTCGATGTTCTCTGGACGTTGACTTTCCTAAGAGAACAATCCTATATTGAGACTGCTATACATCATGATGGCGCCGCGGATGGCATCTCGGTGTGGAGCGCTCCTATTGTTTTGTTGTTTTTGTTTGTTTGTCCTGTGTTTAGTAATCTTTTTCCAGTCAGTTTTACCAGAGACGAACTGCTGAACATTTGACAGCCAGTCAATCTTTTCCCGGATTTTTAATATTCAGACGTTTTAGTCGGAGGCGCGGCTGTGTTGTTTGGGAGACGCAGGCGAGGGAGACGAGCAGGCGCGCTGGTCATGCTCCGTCGACGCGGATTTCAAACAGTGCTGCCGAGCATTCATCTTGCGAATCTCCGCTCTCTCCCTGGCTGAGTGAAGCCATTCTGGACAGCGCGTTACATCTGCCAGGCTTTCGGCTGTTCAGAGCGGATCGCATCGCGGAGTTAACGGGGAAAACGAGAGGCAGTGGAACATGCTTTTACATCAATGAAAGTTGGTGTACAGATGTAACAACGTTAAAGAAGATGTGCTATCCTAATTTGAAAGCGCTCTTTATTAACTGTAAGCCTTTCTACTCGCCGCGGGAGCTTTCCTAGTTTATTCTGATGAGTGTTTACATCGTGCCAAATGCGTGTTTGAATGCCGCGCTGCAACAGCTGGCTGATCAAATCACAGACATGGAACAACAATACCCGGACTCAGTTATTATTCTTCTTGGGGATTTTAATAAAGCAAACCTCACACGTGAACTGCCCAAATACAAACAGCACATTACATGCCCAACCAGAGACGGAAATATACTGGATCACTGCTACACAACAATAAAGAATGCATATCGCTCTGTCCCTAGAGCAGCTTTGGGACTATCTGATCACTATCTGGTTCATCTTCTTCCAATCTACAGACAGAAATTAATATGTGCTAAGCCTGTAGTAAGGACTGTAAAGAGATGGACCAATGAAGCAGAGCTGGAACTACAAGCCTGCACTGATTGGAGTGTTTTTGAAGCTGCAGACACCAATCTGGACGAGCTCACAGATACTGTAACATCATATATCAGTTTCTGTGAGGATATTTGCATTCCTACTAGGACTTATTTAACATTTAACATTGACAAACCATGGTTTGCAGCAGAACTCAGGCAGCTTTGTCAGGCCAAAGAGGATGCTTACAGAGTTGGGGATAAAGTCTTGTACAATCAGGCCAGGAACACACTGAATAAGGGAATCAGAGTGGCTAAAATAAGATACTCTGAGAAGTTGAAAAACAAGTTTTCAGCTAACGACCCTGCATCGGTGTGGAGTGGCATGAAACAACTTACGAATTACAGGACTCCTACCCCCAACCCTGTGGTGGACCAACAACTGGCTGACGACCTGAATGTGTTCTACTGTAGATTTGAAAGGCCCACTCTCACACCCCACACCCGCTCTGACCTTCACTTCACACAAACACCAACACCTCCTGCAACCCCCCTCCTCCTCCCTCCTCCTACTCAACCTGCACTTAAGATCTGTGAAGATGATGTGTGCCGTTGCTTTCGAAAACAAAGGATAAGGAAAGCACAGGGCCCAGATGGCGTTTCACCTGTATGTTTTAGATCCTGTGCTAACCAGCTGGCCCCCATCTTCATACAGATCTTCAATAGATCACTGGAGCAGTGTGAAGTCCCATGCTGCTTCAAACGTTCCATTATCATCCCCATCCCAAAGAAACCAGAAATCACAGGACTTAATGACTACAGACCTGTCGCCCTGACGTCTGTGGTCATGAAGTCATTTGAGAGACTGATGTTGGCCTACCTGAAGGACATCACTGGACCTTCAATTTGCTTATCGAGCAAACAGGTCTGTGGATGATGCAGTCAACATGGGATTGCATCATATCCTGCAACATCTGGACAGACCAGGGACATATGCAAGGATCCTTTTTGTGGACTTCAGTTCGGCTTTCAACACCATCATCCCAGCTATTCTCCGGACTAAATTACACTAACTCTCTGTTCCCACGTCTATCTGTCAGTGGATTACCAGCTTTCTGACAGACAGGCAGCAGCTTGTGAGACAGGGGAAATTCACTTCTAGCACCTGTACAATCAGCACTGGTGCCCCCCTGGGATGTGTGCTCTCCCCACTACTCTTCTCCCTCTACAGCAACGACTGCATCGCCAAGGACACCTCTGTCAAGATCCTGAAGTTTGCAGACGACACCACTGTCATCGGCCTCATACGAGATGACGATGAGTATGCATACAGAAGGGAGGTTAAACAGCCTTGAGCTGAACGCGCTCAAAACGGTGGAGATGATTGTGGACTTTAGGAGGAACACCCCAACACTGTCCCCCCTCACCATTCTAAACAGCACTGTGGCAGCAGTGGAGTCATTCAGGTTCCTGGGCACTACCATCTCACAGGACCTGAAGTGGGAGACCCACATTGACTCCATTGTGAAAAAGGCCCAGCAGAGGTTGTGCTTCTTTTGCCAGTTGAGAAAGTTCAACCTGCCACAGGTGCTGCTGATACAGTTCTACTCAGCAGTCATTGAGGCAAAGTCGCCATTTTAAGTTTCGGCTTACATTTCTCCCATATGAACTTACTGAGCCAACCATTAAAATCTCTCTCTCTCTCACTCTCTCTCTCTCTCTCCCTCTATATATATATTATATATATATTCTAAATTGGGATCATTTGAATAGAATACAATAATCTGGGTATAATATTAATTTTTATGATGGATATTCAACCTTTCAGGTTCAACTGGACATCGTCAGCATATAAACTAATTTTATGCTGATGTGTGCCAACCCTCAAGCTTTGTATTAAAGGAGATTACCTAATTGCTTCTGCCAAAGGTTCTATAGCAATTGCAAATAGAAGGCAGTATAGTGGGCACCCTTTCCTGGTGCTCCTATACACCAATCAGCCACCACATTAAAGCCACCTGCCTAATATTGTGTAGGTCCCCCTCGTGCCACCAAAACAGCACCAACCCGCATCTCAGAATAGCATTCTAAGATGATATTCTTCTCACCACAGTTGAACAGAGTGGTTATCTTTGTCAGTTCGAAACAGTCTGGCCATTCTCTGTTGGCCTCTCTCATCAACAAGGCATTTCTGTCCACAGAACTGCTGCTCACTGGATGTTTTTTTGTTTTTGGCACCAGTAAATTCTAGAGACTGTTGTGTGTGAAAATCCCAGGAGATCAGCAGTTACAGAAATACTCAAACCAGCCCATCTGGCACCAACAATCATGCCACAGTCTAAATCACTAAGATATTTTTTTCCCCATTCTGATGGTTGATGTGAACATTAACTGAAGCTCCTGGCCCATATCTGTATGATTTTTTGCACTGCACTGCTGCCACATGATTGGCTGATTAGATAATCACATGGATGATTGTTGGTGCCAGATGGGCTCCTCGACTGCTGATTTTCTGGGATTTTCACACACAACAGTCTCTAAAATTTACTCAGAATGGTGCCAAAAATATCCTGTGAGGGGGAGTTCTGTGGATGGAAATTACTTTTTGATGAGAGAGGTCAACAGAGAATGGCCAGACTGATTCGAACGGACAAAGTCTATGGTAACTCAGATAGCTGCTCTGTACAATTGTGGTGAGTGAATAGCATCTCAGAAGGCTTTTCTGAGATGCGGGTTGGCGCTGTTTTGGCAGCAAGAGTGGGACCTACACAATATTAGGCAGGTGGTTTTAATTTCGTGGCTGATCGGTGTATATAGAGAAACTATCTGATCTGACACCATTAGTCACAACTGCAGTTAGAGGATCCTTGTACATTACTTCAATCCAATGAACAAAGTTATCACATTAACCAAATCTTTTAAGAACAAAAATAAATAACACCATTCAATATGATCAAATGGCTATTCTGAATCTAAGGATAATACCAACCCATTTCTATTTTGACTGAATAATGCTCAGAAAGCATCTGACATTATTATAAGAATTGCACCCTTTAATAAAACCAGTGTGGTCATTCTTTTTTTTTATTTTATTTTTTTATCCCCTTTTCTCCCAATTTGGAATGCCCAATTCCCACTACTTAGTGGGTCCTTGTGGTGCTGTGGTTACTCACCTCAATCTGGGTGGTGGAGGACAAGTCTCAGTTGCCTCTGCTTCTGAGATAGTCAATCCACGTGCCCCGCTGAGAGCGAGAACCCCTAATTGTGACCACGAGGAGGTTACCCCATGTGACTTTACCCTCCCTAGCAACTGGGCCAATTTGGTTGATTAGGAAACCTGGCTGGAGTCACTCAGCATGCCCTGGATTTGACCTTGTGACTCCAGGGGCGAGAGTCAGCGTCAATACTCGCTGAGCTACCCAGGCCCCCCAGTTTGGTCATTCTTAATAATTAAGGGTACAAGGTCTTCTAAGTGTGTGTCTAATATAATTTCTAATAACTTCCAATCTACATTAAGCAAGGAAATAGGCCTATAAGATGAACAAGACTCTGGGTATTTTCTTTTTTTAAGAATGAGCAAAATATTGGCTCCCTTTAATGAGGGAGCATATTCTCTGAAAATGAATGATTAAGCATTTGAAGAAGGGGTTCAAATAACAAATCAGAAAACTCTTTGTAAAATTCGACACAGGACCCATCTGGCCCTGGCACTTTTCCAGTTTGCAATTTACCAACAGCGGCCAGGACATCATCCTGCGTCACCAGCATATTAAGCTTTTCTCTTTTTTCTTCAGTAATAATGGGTAGATAAAAGATTCATAGCATCTTCAGTGTCTTCAGATTGGTCTGATTAATATAATTCTCTATAGTATTGTCTAAACCTGCCATTAATTTCTCCATACTCGTAAACACAATCTACATTAACATCCTTAATTACTGTTATCGACTGTATTGGCTTTCATTTTAGTTCCGTAAGCTAGATATTCATAATTTAATATTTTCTCTGCATCCTTGGTTAGTACAGTTAGTAGTACTACGTTTAAGCAGTTCAGGGTCCAGGGATATAGTGTATTCCTGTTCCTTTTCAGTTAAGTCTCTAAGTAGTGAATCATGTCTCTCCCAATTTCTTCTGTTAGCACTTTTAACAAATACTTTGAGTAGACCCCTTGCAAACAATTTACACGTCTCCACAACAATGATGGATTATCAGTAGATTGCTGATTAATAGTAAAAAATTTCTTAAACTCGTCCCTAAAGTAAGTTAACAAATTACTATCTTTAAGTATAATCGCACTCAATCTCCAGAATTTTGATCCCTCACCAGCCCCCTTCAAAGATAGTAAGTAGGATATAGATCCAATTTGACCAAAGCATGATCCAATATAATTTTATTTCCAATTTGGCTGTCTAGAACTGAATGTAAACATGTCCTTGCAATGAATAAATGATCAATTCTTGTATAACATTTGTGGGGTGCAGAAAAAAAAGTGTAACTTGCTAGTTGGATTTAAGAACCTCCAGATATCAATAAAGCCCAGGTCGTTACAAATTGCATGCAGCGACCTAGCCTGCGGGAAGCGTGGTAAGCTCGCGTGGGATAACCTATCCATCAAGTGGATCCATCATTCAGTTAAAATCTCCACCAATGAAAACTTTTTCAGATGCTAATGTGGAGAATTCCACAAATACCTTAGTAAGGAAATCCATTGGATAAGTTGGTGGACAATATATACTCATCACTGAAATATCTTGTCCTTGTAGAACACAATTAATAATAATGTAACAGCCGTATTTGTCCTTTGTTTGACTATATAAAGTAAATGATAAATTATGCCTTAGCAAAATGGACACACCTCTGCTTCTAGTATTAAAAGAAGAAAAAAATACCTCTCCAAATCTGCCCTGTCCCAACTTTATATGTTCTGCATCAGTCAAATGCATCTCTTGCAACATAGCTTTATCAATTTACTCTTTTTTTAATAAGGAGGGTATTTGTTTCCTTTTAATGTGGGATTGCAACCCTCTGACATTTCATGTACATATCCTAATTCTATTCCCTCCCATAATACCCTGTCATAGCAATATCGGTACACCTGTGCATGTGTAACGTCTGTAACGATGTTGCTGGCACTGGAAATGACGATGACGATGAAATGAAGAATCCAAGTGCAATTTATTTACATAAAGTGAGAACCAATAAACCCTAACTATAAACATGAACAACTAACATGAACATAAACTTGAGTTGACCAAACACACAATACATAACAAGGGACAATGGAAAACATGAGGGTTTAAATACTTAGACATTGGAGAACATAAACCAAATAACAAACAGAATTCTAAACAAGATAATCAAACAATAAACCAATGAAAACAAGACACATGAACATGGAGGGAAAACAGTACATCACATGACTAGGGAACACATGACATGAAACAGGAACTAGAATTACAAAATAAAAGACATGATATACATGAACACACACATTAAACATTACATAGTTCCAAAGTTCTGTAGGGAGCTGGGGGGGGGCGGTTCTTGAGACCTGGGGCATGGCCTGGCGAGACAGGGCATGGGGCATGGGACCAGAGCAGAGTCAATGGAAGGTGGGGCCCTGAGAGGCTCGAAGGGTGGAGCTGTAGAAGGGCCAGGGTGGAGCCGATGGTAGGGAGGACCAAGGCGGCGCTGGAGGCTTGGAGGAGCAAGGCAGAGCTGGGGGATCGGAAGACTGAGGCAGAGCCGGTGGGACTGAGGACCAAGGCGGAGCTGTAGGGATGGAGGTCCCCGGTGGAGCTGACAGATCGGAGGGACGAGGCGCAGCCAGAGGATCGGAGAGCCAAGGCGGAGCCAGGTGACCGACAGACCAAGGAGAAGCCGGAGGGATGAGGGACCCCGGCAAAGCCGACAGGCTGAAAGACTGCAGTGGAGCCGAGGGAACACAGAGCCGAGGCGATGACGAGGGACCGACAGGTCAAGGCGGAGCCCAGGGCTCAGAGGGTCCAGGCGGGGTCGGAGGGCTGAAAGTTCCCCTTGCCTGATCAGGAGAACTATGGGTGGGCACAAGGGCAGGAACCATATCCAGATCCAATAGCTCAGCTGTGGCTATGACATGGCGTGGAACAGACTCAGGCATGGCTGTGACGTGGCATGGAGCAGGCTCAGGCATGGCTGTGAAATGGCATGGAGCAGGCTCAGGCGTGGCTGTGACATGGCATGGAGCAGGCTCAGGCGTGGCTGTGACATGGAATGGAGCAGGCTCAGGCGTGGCTGTGACATGGCATGGAGCAGGCTCAGGCATGGCTGTGACATGGCATGGAGCAGGCTCAGGCGTGGCTGTGACATGGCATGGAGCAGGCTCAGGCATGGCTGTGACATGGCATGGAGCAGGCTCTGGATCCGGGACAAAATATGGCACTAGCTCAACGACCATGACGAGGAACTCTGGCCTGGCGGCCATGACGTGAAACTCTGGCTCGGTGGCCATGTCGTGGGACGCTGGCTCATCGACCATGACGTGGGACTCCGGCTCGGCATCCACCTCCCCCACAGTGAATGTAGAACCAGTGATCTGCAGGGCAAGGTTGATATACTGAGCGAGGCTGAGGGAACTGCGACCGCCAGGCATCGAAGTGGAGATTTGCTCACTCAATCTAAAATGGAAAATGTCTTTGAGGGTGACCTCATTAAAGTCCACCCGGCAGGCCAGATCGCAAAAGTCCTCACATAATGCTCCAGGGGACGATTCCCCTGACATAGGCAGATGAGTTGAATTACTGGGTTCATTGTTCAGTCAGGTATTTCTGTAACGATGTAACGATGTTGCTGGCACTGGAAATGACGATGACGATGAAATGAAGAACCCAAGTGCAATTTATTTACATAAAGTGAGAACCAATAAACCCTAACTATAAACATGAACAACTAACATGAACATAAACTTGACTTGACTTGGACTTAGCATGACATGTTACCAAACGTACAATACCTAACAAGGGACAATGGAAAACATGAGGGCTTAAATACTTGGACATGGGAGAACATAAACCAATGAACAAACAGAACTCTAAACAAGATAATCAAACAATGAACCTATGAAAACAAGACACATGAACACAGAGTGAAAACAGTACATCACATGACTAGGGAACACATGACATGAAACAGGAACTAGAATTACAAAATAAAAGACATGATATACATGAACAGACACATTAAACATTACATAGTTCCAAAGTTCTGTAGGGAGCTGGGGGGTGGGGGGGGGTTCTTGAGATGTGGGGCGTGGCCTTAAACTCTCCAGTTTAATCACATTGTTTAGCACAGATGCAGGATTTACACATTGAGCAGAATGATCGAGCTGAGTATGAATGCAATTTAGAACAAAAACTATAATACATATACCTCAAACACCAACATTGAGATAATACCCATCAAAAAAACTTCAGGGGACCCTAACTTCACAGGCCTCTAAAATGTACATAATAAACACAAAACAGGATACAAAAAGAAAAAAGAGGCCATGCCCTTATAAAAACCCATCAGGCACACATCTATCTGTACTTAACTCGCATTACGAGCCTTACACACCAGGCCACTTGTTAGTCACATGAATGAGAAAAAATACTCACAAATCTACAAATCTTTAGTATGAGAACCCATCCTGAAGCTACTGTTTCACTAATAAATGTCCAGATAAATTGGTGGGTCTCAAAAGAAAGTCTATAAGAGAAAGTCAGCAAACTTGTAGGCATCCTCTGGTGTGTTGAAGAAATTGGTTGTGCCGTTAACCACCACCCTTAATCTCACAGGATGTAACAAAGCATAATCCAACCCTTTATCCTTGAGCCTCCTCTTTGCCTCATCGAACAGCTTGTGTTTCTTTTAACACAACTGCAGAGTAGTCGTTGAAAAATGACACACTTCATTCACTGCCTGCAGAGTTCCGTTCTGAGATTCCAACTCATCTCGCTGCTTCCATCACTCGTTGTTTGTTTATAAAATTATGAAACTTTACGATGACAGCTCGAGGATGTTGTCTGGGACCATGTTTCCTAACCGCCATTGGCCCGGTCATGTTTGACACGTCTGTTTTTAGTGCTCATCTGCAGGTACTCTGGGATCCACTTCTCAAAGAATTAAACTGCATTTGAATCCTCTGTGCCTTCAGGAATCCCAAGAATACATATGTTACTTCGTCTCCCTCTATTCTCCAGGTCACCTATATGGTTGATCAGTTCGGACGGCCGCTTTTCCAACTTTGCGATCTTAGTCTCCGGTGATGTAGCGGTGGATTCCATCACAGCTATCTGTTCTTCCACCTTGTCCATTTGATGAACTACCACTAGAATCTGTGCAGTTTGCTCTTGTATTGCCTCCAGAACAGTTCCGATTTTAGTATCAACCACTTTCGTAAAACTTTCTGTCAATTTCTCCATTGTTGCCAAGAAATTGGCCTCGCAGTCAACATCTGCTTGGGAGAAATTTTCTTTGCTCTGACCATATTATCAGACACTTTTGAGAAATAATCAGTCAGACTCATTATAGAATGACGTGACTTTCAGAAAGTAATTTTACACCTAACCAGAGAACTATTTAGCACAACCACACAACTTTTTATTAAGCTATACAAAAAAGAAAACAATACTAGCTAAGAAATAACTATGAGTTTCAATAACATACGTATGTCATTGTAATGTGTTTAATAAGACTTTTATTCCTAATTCATCCAGCCCCTTTCCTTGCTGAACAATATTACTGAACTGAATGAATGACTTGTCTCCTCCTCTCATTCAGCCAGTCAGCAGATCCTTGTTCATGAACGCGTGTACCAGTACATTCACTTCAATCATGAACAAGATGTCTCCTCTTGTTCAATGACCACATGGCTCCAGACTAACATTTGAGAGCGGTGGCACCAGTGCCACTAAATTCTACAGATACTGTGATTGCATTATACAGGCATATTTACACTTTAATCGCATTTCTTCCACTTTGACCAAAGTATGCATATGCATATGCACATGCTGTGCATGGATGACATGTTTACTCATGCACTGTGATGCACAAATCTGAAAACATGGTGGTCAAGAAGTCATTTTTGAGGTGCTGAGGAAACTTGAGTTCATGTTGATAACTTTACGTGAAATGAAGACAATGCACTATGATGGTCGGAAACATAAAAAAATGTGACATTGTTAGGAGTATTCTGGCAAAAAAAAAAAAAAGGGAGGTCGGAAACCAGAAATCTGGTGGAAGGACTTAAACGCGGTGTATTTTAAAACTAAAAAACACAACTCAACCAGGGGCTCTTACCATACCACACTTCCATATTTTAATATTCTGAACAAAATTATAAATCAGAGACCACCAGCCACAGCACCATGGATTGGATGTTGGATTTACACCTCTAACATTACACCTGAGGAGAAAGATAATGGGGATGGTGGTGAGCAAGTTGAAGGTAAGCTAGACCTGTTATGCTAATGTTTTTGTGTGTTCACATCATGTCAGAATTACTATAATTATGAGATTTCGACTTAGTATTAGTGTTTGGCAGAACAGTGTTTGTTGTTAGCTTGATACTGTTGATCAATAAAAAGTTTCAAGCATCAAGCTTGTAAATATAAAATTAAAAAAGTAGGCCTTTCTTTTTCCTATCCGCTAGTTAACTTTTTTTACGTTTTGTACTGAGAATGAATGGGAGGAAGCTGAATAGCCTGAGGACATGGGCTTCACTGAGCTCGAACTAGACAATTTGATATTTAGCACAGATGACTTAATTACCTGTGAATCTGGTATATTCATTCATGCTATGGGTTTGCTAACACTTTGCTATTGGACAGGATGTAATTATAAAATTGTCACATTGTCAGTATTTTAAAACAGTCGGGAGTGGATTGTTACACTTTGTCTGCAAATCTCACACCTCACTTCCGGTAGAATGAACACTGGCGTGTTTGTCTGCCGCTGCTCTCCGGGTTCTTTTCAATGTTTTTAGATGCTTTTGTTTTAGTGGCCTTTTGTACGAGCGACCTTGGGAAATTGAGTTTTATGCTTCTATTTTATGGACAGTCTTATGGACTATTGACTTTTTAGTTTGTTTGAAATCTATGCTACACCTCACGTCTGACTGGATTACCTCAAAGGAAATAAACACTGCTGCACTCACTAACGGTCTTTGCCAGGACTGCTACGTGCAGTCTTAAATAGGCTGCTTGATTCATCGACGTCCAGTGGGGCTGGAGCGTGTGGACTTTGAATTTGGGTCGTGCTGGTGGATTCATTGAGTATGTTCTGCCTTCTGTTGCCCATCTTGGCCTGTTGGAGTTTTGCTGTTGGCCCTCGCCAGTTTCAGCAGAGAGCTCCCTGCTTGTTTGCAAGTTCATGCAATCATCTTTCTTCCAACATGGTTTTATTCTACTCATCTCTGGATTTACGGCATTTGAATTCCTCGGCCCGCCTATCAGATGGTTTATAACTATCGTGCAGCTCTTGGAATTATGCGTCTCCCCCGGTATGTCCATCGAGGGTCACGCCAACATCCCTACAGATTACCAACTGATTCCCCTGACAACCACCACATCAGAATCAGAATGAGAATCAGCTTTATTGCTAAGTATGCTTACACATACAAGGAATTTGTCTTGGTGACAGGAGCTTCCAGTGTACAACAATACAAAAACAATACAAAAACAGCAGCAAGATATAGATAATAATAAAAAATAAAAAATAGTTATACACATACATACATACACACAGACACACACATACATGCATACACACATACACATACGTAGTGCAATCTAATACAAATCTGTTATCTGTTATGTACAGTGCAAATACAAATCTGTTATGTACAGTGCAAATGTTTTTTTGTTTTTTTTTAGAGGAATGAAATGGCAGAAGAGTTTGGATGTGTTGGATAAATATAAAAAAGACTAAACTGTGTATTGCACATAGTTATTGCTCAATGGGGCAATTTAACTGTTCATGAGATGGATAGCCTGAGGGAAAAACTGTTCCTGTGCCTGACAGTTCTGGTGCTCAGAGCTCTGAAGCATTGGCCAGAAGGCAACAGTTCAGAAAGGTAGTGGGCAGGGTGAATGGGGTCCAGAGTGATTTTTCCAGCCTTTTTCGTCACTCTGGAGGTGTGTAGTTCTTGAAGGGGGGCAGGGGGCAACCAATAATCCTCTCAGCAGTTCGAATTGTCCTTTGTAGTCTTCTGATGTCTGATTTCATAGCTGAACCAAACCAGACAGTTTCTGAAGTGCAGAGGACAGACTCAATGACCGCTGAGTAGAACTGTATCAGCAGCACCTGTGGCAGGTTGAACTTCCTCAGCTGGTGAAGGAAGTACAACCTCTGCTGGGCCTTTTTCACAATGGAGTCAATGTGTGTCTCCCACTTCAGGTCCTGTGAGATGGTAGTGCCCAGGAACCTGAATGACTCCACTGCTGCCACAGTGCTTTTTAGAATGGTCAGGGGGGTCAGTGTTGGGGTGTTCCTCCTAAAGTCCAAAATCATCTCCACCGTTTTGAGCGCGTTCAGCTCAAGTTGTTTTGACTGCACCAGAGAGCCAGCTGTTCAACCTCCCTTCTGTATGCAGACTCTTCGTCATCTCGGATGAGGCCAATGACAGTGGTGTCATCTGCAAACTTCAGGAGCTTGACAGAGGGGTCCTTGGCGATGCAGTCATTGGTGTAGAGGGAGAAGAGTAGTGGGGAGAGCACACATCCCTGGGGGGCACCAGTGCTGATTGTACAGGTGCTGGAAGTGAGTTTCCCCTGTCTCACAAGCTGCTGCCTGTCCATCAGAAAGCTGGTAATCCACTGACAGATAGACATGGGAACAGAGAGTTGGTGTAATTTATTCTGGAGTATAGCTGGGATGATGATGTTGAAAGCTGAACTGAAGTCCACAAAAAGGATCCTTGCATATGTCCCTGGTCTGTCCAGATGTTGCAGGATATGATGCAATCCCATGTTGACTGCATCATCCACAGAACTGTTTGCTCGATAAGCAAATTGAAGGGGATCTAGAAAGGGTCCAGTGATGTTCTTCAGGTGGGCTAACGCCAGTCTCTCAAATGATTTCCTGACCACAGACGTCAGGGCGACAGGTCTGTAGTCATTAAGTCCTGTGATTTTTGGTTTCTTTGGGACAGGAATAATGATTGAGCGTTTGAAGCAGCATGGGACTTCACACTGCTCCAGTGATCTATTGAAGATCTGTGTGAAGATGGGGGCCAGCTGGTTAGCACAGGATCGAAGACACTCTGGTGAGACGCCATCTGGGCCTGGGTCTTTTGTTTCCAAAAGACGCGGCTCACATCATCTTCACAGATCTTAAGTTCAGGTTGAGTAGCAGGAGGGGGGAGGAGGGGGGTTGCTGGAGGTGTTGGTGTTTGTGTGAAGTGAAGGTCAGAGTGGGTGTGGGGTGTGAGATTGGGCCTTTCAAATCTGCCGTAGAACACATTCAGGTCATCAGCCAGTTGTTGGTCCACCACAGGGTTGGGGGTAGGAGTCCTGTAATTTGTGAGTTGTTTCATGCCACTCCACACTAATACAGGGTCGTTAGCTGAAAACTTGTTTTTCAGCTTCTCGGAGTATCTTCTTTTAGCCACTCTGATTTCCTTGTTCAGTGTGTTCCTGGCCTGATTGTACAAGACTTTATCCCCACTCCTGTAAGCATCCACTTTAGCCTGACGAAGCTGCCTGAGCTCTGCTGCAAACCATGGTTTGTCGTTGTTGAACTTTAAATAAGTCTTAGTAGGAATGCACATATCCTCATAGAAACTGATATATGATGTAACAGTATCTGTGAGCTCGTCCAGGTCTGTTGCTGCAGCCTCAAAAACACTCCAATCCGTGCAATCGAAGCAGGCTTGTAGTTCCCGCTCTGCTTCATTGGTCCATCTCTTTACAGTCCTTACTACTGGCTTGGTTGATTTTAATTTCTGCCTGTAGGTTGGAAGAAGATGAACCAGACAGTGATCAGAGAGTCCCAAAGCTGCTCTAGGGACAGAGCGATATGCATCCTTTATTGTTGTGTAGCAATGATCCAGTATGTTCCTGTCTCTGGTGGAGCATGTGATGTGCTCTTTGTATTTGGGCAGTTCACGTGTGAGATTTGCTTTGTTAAAATCCCCAAGAATAATAATAACTGAGTCCGGGTATTGTTGTTCCGTGTCTGTGATTTGATCAGCCAGCTGTTGCAGCGCCGCATTCAAACATGCATTTGGCGCAATATACACACTCACCAGAATAAACGAGGAAAACTCCCGCGGCGAGTAGAAAGGCTTACAGTTAATAAAGAGCGCTTCCAAATTAGGACAGCACATCCTCTTTAACTTTGTTACATCTGTACACCAACTTTCATTGATGTAAAAGCATGTTCCACCGCCTCTCATTTTCCCCGATAACTCCGCGATGCGATCCGCTCTGAACAGCTGGAAACCCGGCAGATGTAATGCACTGTCCGGAATGGCTTCACTCAGCCAGGTTTCTGTAAAGCACAAGGCAGCAGAGGTTGAAAATTCCTTGTTTGTGCGGGTGAGGAGATGTAGTTCGTCCGATTTGTTAGGAAGAGAGTGGAGATTCGCAAGATGAATGCTCGGCAGTGTTGTTCGAAAGCCCCGCCGACGGAGTTTGACCAGTGCACCGGCTCGTCTTCCTCGCCTGCGTCTAGCAAAACGTCTGAATATTCAAAATCCGGGAAAAGATTGTCTGGTAAAAGCTGTCCAATGTTCAGCAGTTCGTCTCTGGTAAAACTGACTGGAAAAAATTACTAAACACAGGACAAACAAACAAAAACAACAAAACAATAGGAGCGCTCCACACTGAGGCTGCCATCCGCAGCGCCATCATGATGATAAAAAAAATAAAAAAATTAAATAAAAAAAGGCCAAATGGTCTTCACGCCGACACCCTTCAACTGGTGAAAGTGATGTGAAGCGGGTGTCATTTTGATAATCTCAGCTTGCTGAAACACATCTTTTATTTCACCGCAAAACACAGATGTCGCCACAATTAAGATGGCCCTCATTAATGCACGATCAATATCGAACAAGTCTTTTATTCTGAATGACTTTTTTATATCACAATCATTGGACTTTTTATTCATCACTGAGACCTGGCTGAATTCTGGCGAACAAATGGCCCTGGGGGATCTAACATTCTAGGCTGTGACTTTTTAAATTCCCCACAGACTTTAGGACAAGGAGGTGGTGTTGCCATTGTTTTTAGAAACTCTTTTAAATGCAGAACACTACCTATGGACATGTATTCCAGTTTTGAGGTCCAACTATTAAAGATTGACATCTTGGGTCCTGCTTTCTGTGCACTTGTGTACAGACCTCCCAGATTTAATAAGGAATTCATCCAACAACTTTCTGACATTCTCTCTGGACTGGTGTCACGTGGTGATAGACTCCTGATTCTTGGGGAATTTAATATTCACGTATGCTATCCATCAAAGCCTCTGGTAAATGGATTTATCTCCCTCACTGTGTCTTTAAATTTTGTACATGTCACTGGTCCTACTCACAATATGGGTCATACATTAGATCTTGTGTTATTTATGGTCTTTCTGTATCCAGCTAGAGGTCTTAGATATTTGCATTTCTGACCATTATTCAATAATGTTTGAGTCTGTCTCTACTTGTCCTCTGCCTACTTTTTCTCAGCCCTTACGTCACTCCTGGTCCATTCACTTGTCTACTGCCAATCTGTTTTCAGAATTTTATCAAACTAATTTCACAGATGATGTCTTAGCTGGACTTGACACTGAATCACTGGTTGAAGCTTTTAATAAATCTTGTACTTTTATACTTGATAATGTCGCTCCGCTCAAGCCAAGGAGAATTAAGGGTGTTTTACAGCCTTGGCTAAATGATGTAACCCTCGCTCTCAGACAAGAGTGCAGAAAAGCGGAGTGCAAGTGGAAACGAGACAAGCTTCAGGTCTCTTATGACATTTTAAAGGAGTGTTTAACTAACTATCAAAGAGCAGTAAAGGAAGCAATTTCTCTACATTAATCTCTGATAATGCAAATCGACCAAAAGTATTGTTCAAAACAATTGATTCTGTTTTAAACCCAACTAAAAATGCTTTTCTGGATGCCACCCAAGAGACCTGTGAAATATTTTTAAACTTCTTTACTCACAAAATTTAGCAGATTAAAGGTGCGATTGTACCTGCACAATTTGATCAACCACTAATTCCTTCCCCCTCCAGTTCCCTGACTCACTTTGAACCAGTTTCATCAGCGCAGTTAGCAGATGTATTCTCTAAGATGAAGTGTTCCAGTTACAAGCTGGATATTCTTTCTCAACACCTTCTTAAGGAAGTTTTCACGACTATCAGTTCCAGTGTGACAGCTATAATTAACAGCTCATTAACAAGTGGAGTTGTTCCAAGTAGTTTTATTTATTTTATTTTATAATTTTTTTTCTTCCCTTTTCTCCCCAATTTGGAATGCTCAATTCCCAATGCACTCTTAAGTCCTCGTGGTGGCGTAGTGACTCGCCTCAATCCGGGTGGCGGAGGACGAATCTCAGTTGCCTCCGCGTCTGAGACTGTCAATCCGCGTATCTTATCACGTGGTTTGTTGAGCACGTTAGCGCGGAGACATAGCGCGTGTGAAGGCTTCACACTATTCTCCGCGGCATCCACACACAACTCACCACGCGACCCACCGAGAGTGAGAACCACATTATAGTGACCATGAGGAGGTTACTGTTATATACAGTATATAACACAATATCAACAATACGCTTATAAAGATGCAAAACTCCTGCTGAAGTACTGCGGGGAATCAGGATGCTGAAGCGACCCGTTCACCAGTGAAGCATCAAATGGATAGGTGGTTTAAATGTTAAACACTGCAGGGCAGCGGAGAGTCTTTTCATTGCCAAGAAGATCCCACCCGCTGACTCGTGTATGTTGCCAGCGAAGTTGTAGAAGTCTTCAAGAGAGATTCTTGAAGGAAGAAAATTCTGAGGAATGGTGTTTGCGCACCCACATTTATAGCGGACAGCTTTGCACCTAAAAGGGCGGGGCTCAAACACCATAGACAATATTAGAATTCCCGTTATTGTTGAAGGGTTTCAACTAGGTCGTTTAGAAGGACACTCCCCATAAGCGTCAGCTTAGTGATGCAATGTCATGTGTACTGAGTCGTAAGGGAAACAAAGTTTTCTTCCTCCAGGGGCATTTGAAGGCTCAGAAAAGTGAGTGCTCCAATCATCCGCATTTAAATCTCAGAATGTTTTATATCTCATTAGAGACATTTTGTACATTGGATGACAGAGGACCTAACTGGGCAACCAGGCCAAGTAAGGAGGACATGGAGGAATCTAAAATCAGAACTTCGGCTTTGCTTTCATTTAATTATAAGAAATTGTTTGCCAGCCAATGTTTAAAATCTTTGAAGCAATTTAGGGCGTTCTCAGATGAACAATTCTTATCTACACTCACTGGGAAATACAATTGGGAATCGTCAGCATCACAGTGATAAGATATGCTGTACTTCTGAAAAATAGAGCTCAGAGGAAGCATATACAGGGAAAATAACAAGGGTCCTAAAATCGACCACTGAGGGACACCACACTGTAATTGAGCCAATGTAGAAGAAAAATTACCTAAATTTACAAAGAATGCCTTTATTTTAGATAGGATGAAAACCAATGGAGGGCCATACACTGGATGCCAACCATACATTCTAGATGATTGAGAAGAATATTATGGTTGATAGTGTTGAACGCGGCACTGAGATCTAATAAAACTAAGATGACAGGTGAACCTGAATCCATGGAGAGTAAAATATCATTAGTGACCTTCAACAGTGCAGAGTCAGTGCTGTGCAAGGGTCTGAAACCAGACTGAAATGTATCTAAATTGTTAAATGTATTTAGCCCGGTTGCTAGGGAGGGTAGAGTCACATGGGCTAACCTCCTCATGGTCACTATAATGTGGTTCTCACTCTCGGTGGGGCGCGTGGTGAGTTGTGCGTGGATGCCGCGGAGAATAGTGTGAAGCCTTCACACGCGCTATGTCTCCGCGCTAACGTGCTCAACAAACCACGTGATAAGATACGCGGATTGACAGTCTCAGACGCGGAGGCAACTGAGATTCGTCCTCCGCCACCCGGATTGAGGCGAGTCACTACGCCACCACGAGGACTTAGAGTGCATTGGGAATTGAGCATTCCAAATTGGGGAGAAAAGGGAAGAAAAAAAATTATAAAATAAAATAAATAAAACTACTTGGAACAACTCCACTTGTTAATGAGCTGTTAATTATAGCTGTCACACTGGAACTGATAGTCATGAAAACTTCCTTAAGAAGGTGTTGAGAAAGAATATCCAGCTTGTAACTGGAACACTTCATCTTAGAGAATACATCTGCTAACTGTGCTGATGAAACTGGTTCAAAGTGAGTCAGGGAGCTGGAGGGGGAAGGAATTAGTGGTTGATCAAATTGTGCAGGTACAATCGCACCTTTAATCTGCTAAATTTTGTGAGTAAAGAAGTTTAAAAATATTTCACAGGTCTCTTGGGTGGCATCTAGAAAAGCATTTTTAGTTGGGTTTAAAACAGAATCAATTGTTTTGAACAATACTTTTGGTCGATTTGCATTATCAGAGATTAATGTAGAGAAAAACTTAGCTTTTGCTTCCTTTACTGCTCTTTGATAGTTAGTTAAACACTCCTTTAAAATGTCATAAGAGACCTGAAGCTTGTCTCGTTTCCACTTGCACTCCGCTTTTCTGCACTCTTGTCTGAGAGCGAGGGTTACATCATTTATATATATATATATGTATATATATACATATATATATATATATATATATATATATATATATATATATATATATATATATATATCACAAAAGTGTTCCAAGCGGCACATCCAGTCGTCAGATGGTCATGAAAGCTGTGTTTGTTGCTTGGCCCGTGACCACTCCGAAGCAGCTCTTATGGAGACAGATTGCTCTCACTGTGAGAGCATGAGTCTCAAGATGCTTCGCTCTCGGATCGACCTCATTCTGAGGGACAAATCTGCCTCACATGCTCTCCCACTTGCCCCTTCTATGACTCCCGAGGATCACACGAGGGGGCATGGTGGGGCCGTCAGGTGGAGCTAGATTAATCAGAGGTGGATCTTGTGCTGGCGCAAGCCCTGTGAGCCCCTCGATCTTCCCTTGAAACGGCTTTGCCTATATATTAGTTGGAGCACAGGACCTTGTTATGTTTGGCGGTTCTGAGGATGAAGATGATGCCATATCCCTTGCAGCATCAGAGACTGCGAATAGTCCAATGTTGTCGAGTGATTCCCTCCCAAAACGAGTGGCGAGCCGATGTGGCCGTTTTCCCACTTTGCGGATGCGGGTCCTCACGGCTACACGATTCAGTTCGTACACCAGCCACTTTGCTCACAGTTTGAAATTAATCTTCCCTCCCAAATTCACTAGGAGGGGAAATTAATAATTATTTATCACACTTGAGGTGTGTATTAATGAGTATTATGCACAACCGTTACCCGGTAGCGAGTAGCGCACAATCTCAGTTTGAAATTAATCTTACCTCCCAAATTCACTAGGAGGGGAAATTAATAATTATTTATCACACTTGAGGTGTGTGTAAATGAATATTGTGCACAACCGCTTTCCAGTGGCAAGTGGCGCTCAGTCTCATCAGTCTCAGGGACCGTATGAGTGCTTCTTTTGTGGATTTCCAGGTGTGTCGGCACCTCTGCATAAAGGCGTGGGCGGACGGAACTTGTATGTCGGGTTCTTGTGCTGGGAACAGAGGGGGCTGATAACCGAGGCTGCACTGGAAGGGTGATAACCCCGTAGATGACAACTGCAAGGAGTTGTGGGTGTACTCGACTCATTGATCACTCCAAGAAGACGGATTATGGGATGCCACACAGCGCAGGGACTTTTACAGCTTCTGATTCGCCCGTTCAGCTTGCCCATTTGTCTGGGGATGAAACCCAGAGGACAAACTCACCGTAGCCCCCAACTGTTGACAGAATTCTGCCCAAAAACATTAAACAAATTCTCTGTCAGAAACCACATTGACCGTGAGGCCATGGATGCGGAAGACGTGGTTAATGACAGCTAATGCTGTCTCCCTCATTGAAGGTAATTTGGGGAGGGGAATAAAATGAGCCACCTTCGAGAACCGGTCCACTACAGTCAAAAAGAATGTGTTGCCATGGGATGGGGGGAGACCAGTTATGAAATCCATGGCTATGTGCGACCAGGGTCTCGAAGGGACAGGCAGCGGTTGAAGGAGCCTGGCTGGGGGTTCACAGGACATCTTATTATTTGCACAAATGGGGCAAGTGGCTACGAATCGACATACGTCCTGTGCTAATGATGGCCACCAGAATCGCTGTCTAATGATTGTCTGAGTGTGAGTCGCCCCTGGATGAAAACCATGTTGGATGAGTGACATGTATGTAATGACTGTAGGATATGCATCTGGACAGATCGTGGAACAAATAACTGGCCCGCTGGGCACGTGGCAGTGCGCACGGACTTTACCCTCCACCTCCCAGGATACCATGCCCACCACATGAGTGGCGGGTAGAATGGTATCCGGTGGGACAGTGGAGGTCTCGACCTCAAAACATCGAGATACGGAACTCAGGCTTGATGTTTTTAGAGCCCGGGTGATAAGTTAGCATGATGTTGAAATGCATGAAAAATAGCGCCCTGCGAGCCTGTCTAGAGTTGAAGCGTTTGGCGCAATGAATATACTCTAGGTTCTTATTATCTGTCCAGACCATGAAAGGTACCCCTGACCCCTCTAACCAATGACGGCACTCGTCGAAGGCCAACCGGTTAACGGACATCATAATTCCGTTCAGCTGGTGTTAAGCAGTACAAAAAAAAAGCACACGGATGCATCTTTCCATCCGAGGGGGAGCACTGCGACAAGACTACTCCGACACCAACCTCAGACGCATCCACCTCCACTACGAACTGACTTTCAGGATCGGGAGTAACGAGGATGGGTGCATTAGAAAATCACTCCTTTAATTTTGAAAACACATCCTCAGCTCGCGAGGACCAACAAAATTAGTGCGTGTGGAGGCGAGGTCCATCAGATGTGTGGCGAGCTGACTGTAGTTCCTTATCAACCTCTGATGAAAATTAGCGAACCCCAGAAACCTCTGCAATGTCTTGCGAAAATCTGGGGTTGGCCAATCGGAGACAGCTTTAACCTTAGTTGGGTCCATGTGCACTCCCTTGGACAAAACGATGAACCCCAGGAACAGAACCGACTGTGCATGAAAAGTGCACTTCTCCACCTTGACGAACAGCCAATTCTCTAACAATCGCTGAAGCACCTGCCTGACGTACTGCACATGGTCCTGGATATTCTGGGAGAAGATCAGAATATCATAAAGATACACAAACACAATTTAATCGATCATGTCTCTAAGCACGTCTTTCAAGACCCCCTAGAAGACGGCGGGGGTGCTGACCAATCCGAAAGGCATAACCAAATATTAAAAGTGCTCCATATGGGTGTTAAAATCCATCTTCCACTCATCCCCCTTACTACTCCGGACAAGGTGATAAGCATTGCATAAGTCCAACTTTGTAAAGACGGACGCTCCCTGCAAGAGTTCGAAGGCTGAGGACATCAACGGTAAAGGATAGCGACTCTTCACCGTGATGTCATTTAGCCCCTGATAATCTATACAGGGTCTAAGCGAGTCATCCATCTTCTCCACGAAGTAGAACCCCACCTCTGCCGGTGAAGAGGAAGGGTAAATGAGACCAGCTTCCCCGAGTCAGCGAAGTGCCAGGAAGCAGTTCAATCGCACAGTCGTATGGGCGATGAGGAGGAAGGGTCACGGTGCGAGACCGGTTGAATACCACCCTTAATTTTCACAATGGCACACCAGGACTGAAACAACAGCTTACTACTGGCAAGTTCAAGGCCAGATGCTGATCTCAGGATTGGACTGGTGTGATTTTGTTGTATATGTACAGGATGACATGATGATACAGTGCATCTACAAAGAAAGCAGAATGTTTCAGACCAACCGAGATAGGGCTGACTACTTCTTTTTTTACTTTTACCTGCCAAGATGCCTACAGATATAAATATGACACACAAATAATAGTTTCATATTGTATCAAAGTTGTTTTGTATTTTTGTAAATGTTTAACACTGTATATTTACATTGTATATATATTTTTACATGTTTACCTTACATGCTTTTACTAGGGGGCCATTTTGATAGTTGACAAGGAGGCAAGCAACTATGTATAGCTGGTTGATGCTGCCAGTATGGAGAGAGGGATGACAGTGTCAAATAGCTTGTGTTGTTTCACCCTGCGGATGACATGCTCAACATGGACCCTCAGCCTAGCAATAGATTGTGTCTCCATTACATCAGCAGCTGGCATCTGTTCCCTCTTTGACAGGTACGCAGGTCTGTAGAGTTTGCATGGCACACTGTCATCCACAAGAAAAACTTTGTCGACCATAATGGCCATTCCAGGTTTCAGCAGAGACACAATCCCAGACTGCTTCAAAAGCTCCTTGTATCTGACAGAACCCGCATACAGGGATGACACAAAGGTGGTAGCACCATGTGGTGCCATGCCAATTAACCCCTTGAAGGTGCAAAGGGACTTGAAGTAGGAGAACTCTTCACTTCGAAGCAGAAGAGAGGAGGGTGTTTGGCAACACAGCCCTGTGCAGTCAATCACCACTTGTGTGTCTGGGTAGTCCTGGAACTCTTTGGGTAGGTGAGCCTTGACCACCTCCTCAGACATCCAGATATGCACAGAACTAAGAACGGTGTAGAGAAAATTGGCCCGGGTTGTAATAATTCAGCTCACTGTGGACTGAAGGATTTTGAATCTGTGGGCCAGATCCCTCTGTGTTAGACCAACTGAGAGGTGGACCATGAAGAGGAAGAACTCATCAGTGGGCTGCAGTGACTGACCCTGTAAAAAATAACAAAGTTTATAATCATATGCATATAATGTGCAGGCTTCCAGTGAAAAAAGTAATATTACCTTTTATTCTTCTTCCATTTCCCAGATAATGCAATGTCATTATTTACCGATGCACTGCCTGTTGCTGCAACTTCACTCCTCATTGTAGCTGCCCTTGCTCTGGTCACACCATGTTGTGGGATGCAGGTTCAGTGAGTTTCCAGAAGGCTATTAAATGGTTATAAGTTACAAACCTAAATTAGATGTGGGACATGTTTTAGGCATATACACCACCAACTGTAAATAATGGCTTTCGGCTTCTGCAGTTTTCTGTAATATCACCAAACACTTCAGACCAACAAATGAGATATCACTGGAATTATCCATATGTTTCCTTACCATTTAAAAAGGTAAAATATACATATACGCCCAATACTCAGACTAAGCATGTCACCACTTTTAGTGTGCTTTGTGCCTAAATGTCTGATATAGCAAGAAATATATCAGATTACTGTAAATGAGCTTAAATAAAATTAAAAAAAATTCTCTACTTCAATAAGCTTTTCTTTTATTTATTGCATCATGGAATGTGTTCGATAATACAGTAACTTGTAAGGGTTTTAAATCATACCTAGTGTAGAACCTTATGTCATTGTTAGATGCAGCAAATCGCCCCAAACAAAAGCTGTGACGGACCGACAACTCTTTCATCTGTCTCCTCAGTCACTCCACCTCTTTATGGAGATCTTCTGTCTGATCCAATGCACAATCAACTGCCACGGGTTCTGGAACTGAACAATAATCACGTTCC
The DNA here is from genome assembly GCF_019703515.2 of Myxocyprinus asiaticus. Taxonomy (NCBI): domain Eukaryota; kingdom Metazoa; phylum Chordata; class Actinopteri; order Cypriniformes; family Catostomidae; genus Myxocyprinus; species Myxocyprinus asiaticus. Next base: position 4,028,382 of record NC_059348.1, on the reverse strand, counting down.
AGTTGCTGGAAGTTCATGGGTACAGGATCTTCATCCACTGGAATAGAAGCCTGTCTCCGCTGCCAGACCCCGGTGCACCTTGGTGCTGAAATGGAGTAGTTGTTACACTGGAATAAGATGGGTACAGCCCCCTTGCTCAGCAAGCGACACCATTCAGGAGTTGATGGCTCGATAACATCATCACACTTGAATTGACGACTGCAGACTCTTGTGTGAGAAGTTATGTTAAAACCCTCCCGTTGAATGTTGTGTATCCACTTTTTGCATGCTTCGTCATCCACAGGGAAAGAGTGAAAACTTAGCATAGAGTTGAACTTTGAGGAAGCCTCACACATTGGGACACAACAATGCTCGTCCAAACTACTGTTTTCCCGTCACTGATATTTAAACTTTCTGGAAGTCATTACTATAATGAGATATTATATATGTTTATATTTATAACAATACTTAACTATATAATACTTAAATAATTAATCGTTGTTTGCAATTCAGTTTCTCCACTAGTAAAACTATAGGCAAACGCTATACCAGAAGTAAAGTAGCTGGCTGAGATTTTAGGGGAAATACGTAGGCTGCGAATTACTTTTGACATGCATTATTTACAAAAGTTTCTGCGGATGACATTTGACAATATCCATCGCATATTGAGACACGGAGCTGTTGCTCCATCCAGTAAAAAGAAGATGTGGTTTAACAATGTGTATTTTAAGAAGTTAATATAATATGACAAATGATGATACTCCAGCTTCACAGCAAATGCTGGAGTGAATGATAATATGTCTTAACGCAGTGACTCTTTCTTTAACCATACAATTTGTCTAATAGTGCTCAATATTAGTTTATTGTATTGTATTTATGCAGTATAATATAATTTTCACTTTCAGTCAAATTTGCATTAATAAAAATTTGTCAGCAGCTATATCACCCTATAGCTCAAGACTACTTGCCTATTAAAGTCAAGCAGGGCTGAGCCTGGTCAGTACCTGGATGGGAGACCTCCTGGGAAAACTAAGGTTGCTGCTGGAAGAGGTATTTGGGAGTCCAGCACAGGGTACCCACCCTGTGGACTGTGTAGGTCCTAATGCCCCAGGATAGTAATGGGGTTGCTATACTGTAAAAAGGCACTGTCCTTCAGATGAGATGTTAAACTCAGGTCCTGACTCTCTGTGGTCATTAAAAATCAGTTAACAATATATATATTTTACAGTATTTATTAATCTTTGTCAATATTAGTTAATAAAAATAGAATTGTTCTTTGTTAGTTCATAGTACATTAACTAATGTTAACATATACAAATTTTGATTTTTAAAATCTATTAGTATGTTGAAATTAACATGAACTAAGATTAATAAATGCTGTAAAAGTATTGTTCATTGTTAATTCATGTTAACTAATGTTAAGAAATAAATTATTGTAAAGCGTTACCAACTGTGTTATTGTATCATTACATTTATTTATGAATATTGTGGTGTGATATTACAGATTAAATAATAAAAATGAATTAATCCTCAACTGTAATTTTTTTTTTTGTATTTATTATTTTTTTTACTCAGTAGTGCTTTACTCATGTGTAATCTCATGCTTTGACTAGGGGGAAAATATAATAATTTAAAAATAAAATCAGTACTGTGTAGTGTTCTCAGTGACAGGGGCGTATCTACCGGGGTGGCATGGGGTGGCAAATGCCACCCTAAGAAAAAGCATTGCCACCCCAGCATAAGTATCCAAATGAATTAAATGTAAATATTATCATTTGTTTTGACATTGTGTAGTGGTTTATTCATTTCAAACTTCCTAAACTCTCACTGAATGCACAAATGACTACAGACCCATTGATTGATTACAGCAGCAACCAATCAAAGCACAGGTTAATGAAATTATAATTATAAATATTATAATTTTCTTTATTTATCACACATATACAGTGAAATTCTTCTTTTTCACATATCCCAGCTAGGCTGGGGTCAGAGTGCAGGGTCAGCCATGATACAGTGCCCCTGGAGCAGATAGGGTCAGGGGCCTTGCTCAAGGGCCCAACAGTGGCATCTTGGTGGTGCTGAAGCTTGAACCCCTGACCTTCTGATCAGTAACCCAGAGCCTTAACCGCTGAGCTAAGTGAGATGTGTCCTCATGACTTTTTGAAATAGCTGTTGTCAGGTATGTATATAATCCAGATGAAACATCTCCAATTCTTGAGTTGAAGTTTCTATTTCATCTGTGTGTGTTTTGACCGGTGATTCGGCGCTGGAATGTGTTATTTTTAATGTTATGATAAGTGTTCCTTGCGGCTGTTATCAGTGTCGTTTAGCATAAGCAGTTTTGCTGCAGCTCGCGCTCTTTTCTGTGTTCCCCATTTTGATGGCTTTCTCAGTCATATTGTATGTGTGTATGTTGTGTGTGTATGTTTGTGTGTGTTGTCTTTTTCTCTTTCTCTCCCTCTCTCTTAATCGCTCTCAGGTGTGCAGTAACCAGAGCTGATTGTTGATGGGGCACACTGGTGCGCAGTGAGTTTCCTCCCTACTGCTTCATGGCTGGGTTGTGTGATGGGAGACAACTGTTCGTGATCTGTGTCATCTCGTTCACTCAGGCTCAGTTCGGGTTCCCGCTGCTGGAGTGGAGAGTTTGTGGTTGTCGCTGTCTGAATTTCGGAGTTCGCTGTTCTTTCATATGCAGAATTGTCAATAAATGTGTCTGTGTTTCCGCTACTCTCATCTCCCCTCTCACATCTTTCATTGCATTTCATTTTTAAAGTGTAACACCCATCTACTGACGTACAGATGCAATTTTGTTTTATTAAAATAAAAAGTTATATTTGGCCGAATTAGAATCCAAAACCTCTAAAAACTAAAGGCAAAAAGTTACCACTAGATCAATCAATCAATCATGTTCTTAATCAAAGTGCTGATCTACGTATTCATCTACTGATTAACAAAATCCCAAGACTGATATCTGCAGATGTAGAAATAAAATTACCATTTTATGTGAAATATTAATTTGGGTGCTTCAATCGGTCATTAAGTACGACTGTTGATCAAAACAGGTAATTTTAAAGAATATTTTACTGTGCATAACTTAGTTAATATTCATCAGTTTTGCAGCACTGCCCCCCACAGTACAATTTCTGTACAGTTTATTTTTATTTACACCTAACTTTGTGTTAATCTTCACTTTCAAATTGATTATTCCAGTTGTTACAAAGGTGATAGGCCTACAGGACTTTATTAGCAGAAAAACATGTGACATGCATGCATTTTCCATCCATGGGTACACTTAAAGGTGGTGACGTTTAGTCCAGATTGCCAGTTCTATATGTGAAGCACAGGAACATTTAGAATTTGTTGATGTGTTTAATAGACAATGTCTTGGTGCTGTTTGAAAACATTGTTTATTTTGCAATTCCGTTCGAGGCACTGGTGACGCAGAAACAGTTACATCAGCTTGAGTTTAACATTTTGTGCTGTGCATTGGGGTACAAGTGAATGTCGGTAAAAACAACCACAGTTCTTAGCAAATAATTGGATTAATGAAATATTGCATGTAAACAGCATGGAAAGGTTTGCTCATGTCATCTAAACACCTAAACACGATTAAGTCCTTTGTTGAATGACAATAATTGCATTTTTGGTGTACATGTAAATGTAGTCAATTAAAGGCAAGTACTGCACTCAAATTAGCATGCAACGGGAATTTTGTAATATTATTAGAACATTTTCTAGCTCAAAAGAAAAACAAGGAAAGTTAGATAGATGCTGTTTTGAGCTTTATAAAGGCAACAAAATTGGACTCAAATAATAAAGTGTTTCCTTACGCATTGCTGCTTCACTCGCCAGTTCAGTTGGTGGCGGTAATGTACTAAAAGCTGGTTTGCCAACCGCCAATAAACACGAAAAGAAGATAGATTCCAGAAGTTGCTATAGAGATGCTGTAGTAGACACCGCACCTTAAGGTCTAAAAATTGTAATGACACACTTTGAGGAATATTTCAAGAGGCTTGTTTGAATGAAGATCACCAGCTGTAAGTTAAGATTTGCCATATTTGTCTTTCTTTTTTTTTCTCTCTTTTTAATTTTCTTGAAATATAAGCCAAAACGTGACAAAATAAATAAATAAATAAAGTAAAATAAAATAAAATAAATAATAATAAAAAATGTTTATGTATGGATTTCACACATACTCACTGTAGTTTGGTCTTTGAGTAAAACATATCTGCTTGTATTCTACTAACTGAGACCTTTCCAACGATATACAATACATCTGATTGTTGTGATGTGATCTCAAATGTACAAAATATGAAAACTGAAAAGTTTTAATTAATCAGCAAATAAAAAAGTACCATTTAAGAACTGGTCAGCCATATCCTCCTCTGAGACCCAGTCATTAATTTTTGTCCTCTATAAAGGATATATTTCATGATAAATATATGTTTCAAATGAACATTTTTCTTTGAGACCACATATGCCACAGTTGTAGCCTAAATCTTATTATATCTTCTCATAAGGCAAAAAAAAAAAAAAAAACCTAAGACACTGGCGGCCAAAAGTTTGGAATAATGTACAGATTTTGCTGTTTCGGAATGAAATTGGTACTTTAATTCAACAAAGTGGCATTCAGCTGATCACAATGTATAGTCAGGACATTACTGATGTGAAAATCAGCTCCATCACTATTTGAAAAAAGTAATTTTTTATCAAATCTAGACAGACCCTATTTCCAGCAGCCATCACTTCAACACCTTATCCTTGAGTAATCATGCTAAATTGCTAATTTGATACTAGAAAATCACTTGCCATTATATCAAACACAGTTGAAAGCTATTTGTTTCTTTAAATGAAGCTTAACATTGTCTTTGTATTTGTTTTTGAGTTGCCACAGTATGAAATAGACTGGCATGTCTTAAGGTCAATATTAGGTCAGAAATGGGAAAAAAGAAACAGCTTTCTCTAGACACTCATCGGTCAATTGTTTTGAGGAATGAAGGCTATACAATGCTTGAAATTGCCAAAAAAACTGAAGATTTCATACAAAGGTGTACACTACAGTCTTCAAAGACAAAGGACAACTGGCTCTAACAAGGACAGAAAGAGATGTGGAAGGCCAGATGTACAACTAAACAAGAGGATAAGTACATCAGAGTCTCTAGTTTGAGAAATAGATGCTCACATGGTGTCAGCTGACAGCTTCATTGAATTCTACCTGCTCAACACCAGTTTCATGTACAACAGTAAAGAGAAGACTCAGGAGTGTAGGCCTTATGGGAAGAATTGCAAAGAAAAAGCCACTTTTGAAACAGAAAAACAAAAAGTAAAGGTTAGAGTGGGCAAAGAAACACAGACATTGGACAACAGATAATTGGAAAAGAGTGTTATGGATCTTAACCCCATTGAGCTTTTGTGGGATCAGCTAGACTGTAAGGTGCGTGAGAAGTGTCCGACATGACAGCCACATCTATGGCAAGTGCTACAGGAAGCGTGGGGTGAAATGTCACATGAGTATCTGGACAAACTGACAGCTAGAATGCCAAGGATCTGCAAAGCTGTCATTGCTGCACATGGAGGATTTTTTGATGAGAACTCTTTGAAGTAGTTTAAGAAGTTCTGAATTTTTTTTTCCAAATTATAATAGTAATTTTTCAAGTTATTAATGTCCTGACTATACATTGTGATCAGTTGAATGCTACTTTGGTGAATAAAAGTACCAGTTTCTTTCCATAAGAGCAAAATCTGTACATTTTTCCAAACTTTTGGCTGCCAGTGTATATATAAATACATTTCTTATATAATATTCAAAAAATGGCCAAATATATGGGGAAATAGATAGTAAATATATATTTTAAAATACATTTATACAACATATTTATAAAATATCCTTTGATAATATTTTAAAATACAAAAATATTAATCTTGTGCAAAATATTTCTTCTTTTCTTTTTCTCACCAATTTGGAATGCCCGATTCCCAATATGCTCTCTAAGTCCTCGTGGTGGCGTAGTGACTCGCCTCAGTCCGGGTGGTGGAAGATGAATCTCAGTTGCCTCCGCGTCTGAGACCGTCAACCCGGTTATCACGTAGCTTGTAGACACAGCATCCACCACTGCATCCACGCACAACTCACCACCCGCCCCACCGAGAGCGAGAAGCACACATTATAGCAACCACGATGAGGTTACCCCATGTGACTCTACCCTCCCTAGCAACCGGGCCAATTTGGTTGCTTAGGAGACCTGGCTGGAGTCACTCAGCACGCCCTGGATTCGAACTCGCGAACTCAAGGGGTGGTAGTCAGCGTATTTACTCTCTGAGCTACCCAGGCCCCTGTGGAAAATAATTTCTTTTTAAATACATTTTCCCTGCATAGATTTTAAAGCTTTAAAACCTACAGACACACACATAATACATTTTAAGGAAGACTGTTTTATTGTTCAACTAAATCCATTTGAGTTAACTTCCGGTGCACTTTTATCTGTTTAGTCCAGTGCTCTTAACAAGGCATATACCATAAATGTAGCTTACTGTTGTTGGAGGAAGGAGAGATAGAAATGGAGAGAGAATTATATATATATATATATATATATATATATATATATATATATATATATATATATATATATATATATATATAAAAGAGAGTACAAAATATTTTTACAAACCTATAAATAGTCAGAATTAACAAGGCTATAACAACTATGAAACTCTTGAACTCCTGAAATTCAAACACGTGCAACAAGCCACTAATATTTACTTTGGGAGAATGAGATGGGCGTGGGGTGTCAGAATGAAGACTTAAAGCTCAGTGAGTAAAGATGCCGACTACCACCCCTGGAGTTGCGAGTTCGAATCCAGGGCGTGCTGAGTGACTCCAGCCAGGTCTCCTAAGCAACCAAATTGGCCCGGTTGCTAGGGTGGGTAGAGTCACGTTGGGGTAACCTCCTTATGGTCACTATAATGTGGTTGGCTCTCGGTGGGGCACGTGGAGAGTTGTGCGTGGATGCCGCGGTGGATGGCTTGAAGCATCCACACACGCTATGTCTCCGCGGTAACGCGCTCAACAAGCCATGTGATAAGATGTGCAGACTGATGGTCTCAGAGGTGGAGGCAACTGAGATTCTTCCTCCGCCACCCGGATTGAGGTGAGTCACTACACCACCACGAGGACTTAGAGTGTTTTGGGAACTGGGCATTCCAAATAGGGGAGAAAAAAAAGAAAAGAAAACCAGCTGTAAGATTGTTTAAAATTAACACTCTGTTCCTGTGTATCATATTAAAGGAATAGTTCACCCAAAAATGAAAATTTGCTAATAATTTACTCACCCTCAGGCCATCCAAGATGTATCTGAGTTTCTTTCTGATGCACTTCCTGACTCCTCCTCCATGTGACCTTACCAATGAGCTTACATCATCCCTCTCATGAGCGCATGTCAAAGAGATGTACGGAAGCAAACATTTGTAGTTATAAAGTATGTAAATATTGTTTTGTTTCTAAAAATAATCAATCGTTTGCGTTCAGAAGAACTTTATTTGTCGACTGGAGTCATGTGGATTATTTTGATGCACCCTAAATATGCATTTTGAACCGTCAAAAAATGGAGTACATTCACTTGCATTGTTTAAAGGAGGAGGCTTGAAATGAAATCCTAAAAGTCTTAAATTCTGTTTTGATGAAGAAAGAAACTCAGATACATCTTGGATGGCCTGAGGGTGAGTAAACTATCAGCAAATTTTCATTTTTGGGTCAACTGTTCCTTTTAAGTGTGTATAATTAATCAATTATCAAAATATTAGAACAACGCTTGGATTCAATACAAGTTAAGCTCCATCAACAGCATTTGTGACATAATATTGATTTCCACAAAAATTAATTTGGACTTGCCCCTCCTTTTCTTTAAAAAAGCAAAAATCAAGCTGACAGTGAGGCACTTACAATGGAAGCGAATGGGGCCAATTTTTGACCGTTTCAAAAGTATAGCCTTAAGACATAAACAATCTGTGTGTTAACATGATTTTAGTGTGATTAAATCACTTACTAACCATTTATGTGTAAAGTTATTTTACTGCTTTGTTGCTATGATGATGTAATGTCAACAAACACTAAAATGACTATGAAGACCATTTAAATAATACATGAGTTTTAACAGAAGAATGAATGTAAGTGATTTTATAATATTATAAGCTTCACATTTCTGCCTTTAAACCCTTCAAAAATTGGCTCCATTGACTTGCCTCGTTGGGATGGTCATGATAGGACATGCCCCTACCAACACTCAGATAATTGAAAATGTCCCGACCAACATTTGGCCATTTTTACCACTTAGAAAATACTTTAAGTTTATAAAATGTTTTTATTTTCATTTTAATGACTATTAAAAATTCTCAGTATCATTATTTATCATCCAACATCTTGAAGCGGTGCATAAACACCATTGTCACATAGCACCTGTTACTTTTCTCAGCGCTGTTCAGGATGCATGAATCACAGTTTGTATATTTTTTATATACTGTACTGTATATTTGAATCATTCTCTGGAGATTACATGGGCAGATTTCCATTTGTATCTAAGGTACAATCTTTAAACGAATAGATTTAAACAAGCATGCTTTTTGTGTACATATGTTTCCTATATAAATAATCGCATTTCAGCGACTGCGCCAAGTAAGGGGGTGGATTAATGATGTAGAATTTGAAGATGTTAGTATAACTGCACAGACGACAGATTGCCTTCCCAAATGAAAAATTTAGTGGTGGCCAGTGGGTCTGTACGATATATAGAATTTTTGCGGTATACAAATAAACTTGCAGCATGATTTTAATGCATTAATCTGTAAAGTGTATAACTATACAGGGAAAATAGGCACGTGTCAGGTAAGTGTGTCGAGCAAGCAGCTCATCAAAATGAGTTGGTCTGTGTGCAAGGATGTTTGCATTTTTAATGAATATTTCATAAATTCTGCACAAAGTAAAGCGTACATTTAGCCAATACATGTTTTATTTTGCACATTGGAGAAGGACATCATGGTAAATAGGAAAAGCATGTTTTGTCAATAAAATACAGGAAATAAGATTAAACCTTTGTCATCAAAGTAGTGCTTGTAAAAAACGGCTAATATTTATATACTATAAATACCACAAAAATTTATTTCGACTCATCCCTTCTTTTCTTAAAAAAACAAATAAATAAATATATTTATTTATTTATTTTTTTAAGAAAAGAAGGGACAAGTCGTAATTAATTTTTGTGGTATTCAACATTATTCCACAAATGCTGTTGATTGAGCTTAAATTGTATTGAACCCAGAATAGGCCTATTCTTTAATGATGGCGGACTTTGACTGGTTTCCGTGTCATGGGCTCGAGAGTGGAGGAGCGAGGATACAAAGGATGCACAATTTAAGAAATGAGAAGCACCCCTGGTCTTAAAGGTGCACTAAGTAATTTTTCCCCATTAAAACGTTTCTACTCCTAAAGAAATGAATTGTAATTTTTAAACATATATATAAAATCATGACCACTCACATGAGATGAGGAAAAGCTGTATTATTCTACATGGGGGCTGCCATTTTAAAATCACATGACCAGCTGAATACAACTCGCTTAATCTCAGTAACCGTCTTGTTATTGGAGACTTGGATTAAATTAATCATGGCTGATTGTGAATAGTGAATTTCTACAATGGCATCTGTAACTGAAAACTATTGATTTTGAATGATATTGCATCCACACCACTAGGTGTCACTGTAGTCCAAGATGACACAAGCAAAAAGTTACTGAGTGCACCTTTAACATTTAGAGACACATTTTAGGACTTTTACATTAAAGCTGCACTACAGAACGTCATGCTCTCTAGCGACATCTGTGGTTGAAACTTAAAATTGCATGCAATTTGTGGAAGAACACTACGGGAGTTGTGTTATGGCACTGCTCTACTACACGGATGAATTTCATGATTTGAGCTTAAATTTTATGAACATCGCCTGTGTTTGATCAATACTGGGAGATATTCCGAGCCTGAGTCATTTGTGCTACAGGGGGTACTCAACAAAACTGATCCTCTATACCGTGGGAAGTACCACCGCGTAAAAACTTCAAATTCTCACACATGAAACCTGTTCGCAAAAATCACCGTCAGGAGGCGCAAAGGAACACTTTTATCACCATCGTTGTCACCATGTAAAAAAGTGAGTTATGATTAACATTGTTAATATTATTATTTGTATTGTGCTTTTTTACATTTTGATGTGTAGAAGGTGATCTAACAATGCTAAATTAATGGCAGCATTAAAGTTATAGCTTAGTGAATTGGTATATAGAAAGAAATGTTAGAATGTCAGCCTTTTTCAATAAATAAAAAACTGTTGCTTCATAGATATTAGTTATCTAATTATCTTCCTGAAAATCAAAATGAAAATACATTGTGAACATTCATAATTTTATTTGTTAACCCTAATGAAAAAATGCTGTCCTTTTCTGCATATCGCTGCGCCGTTTTGTGGCACGTTCTGCATAACGCGGCGGCCCCATTTCGCGGCCGGCCCACTGGGAAAGTCTCGGTTCTCCCAATGGCCAGTCCTCCACTGATATTATATATGATACGATTTGATATGATATAAAATTATCATTTAATGTGGACGGATAGCCTGGTGGTAGTGTTTTCGGTACGACAGTCTGACATGTACGACAGGCTGCAGGATGGAGACCTGTTTTTCTTATCGTATTGTTTGTTTGTTTGTTTGGATACATGTGATAAGTAAAATATATCCAGCAGATTCTTATAAAAACATTTTGCGATGTGGCTGGCACTAGTTTTCCATCCAACTATTTTTCTGCGTATTTTGAAATTGCGCATAAGAAATCCTGAATGGAAATGCTTGAAATGCGAATAAATTCTCAAAATTCACTTAAAATTTAATGTGCTAGGAGGTGGATTTTGTAGAGTTTCACATTAGTTAAAATACGCATTAAGGTGATGGAAATGCAAAACAATGACGTGTTTTGACCATTCGTGCACTTGTTATGAGTGTGTGATGGCTTGGTGTGACTGGCCCAACAAAACGACAGACCTTGGCACACAATTCTTTGAACAAAGCTGTTGGAATTCGGAAGTGTTTAACTCACAGCTGGTCTTCAAAGTGGGTCCTCACAATCCGCCAGGACAGTTTTGAGCATGGGCGCTCCCGAGCATGTGTCCTGTAACATTATTGTTGGTCATTTAGTTTTATACTATATATAATTTATACATTTACTCTTATATTTGTTGCCACAATTGTGTTTTAAAAGGTAAAACCAGGGCCGTAACCACAATATACATTGAGGGGGACAAGTCCCCACCAATAATCAGATATGGCCAATAATTTATATCCTTGTTGCTGTTCTGCTGCAGTCCATTATGCATCGGCGTCTAGTTGTCAATAGGGCTGAAATGATTAGTTGTCGAATAGTGGTTTAATCTCATTTAACGTAACATGGGATCACATTAAACACTAATGATGACGCATGAGAGTAGCACTGCAGCTCGCACCTGATTGAGGAGAGGAAGAATTACACAGCTCACAGTCCAGATGCACTCTAAACTTTCCACACAGCTTCAGGTGATGTAGATCGCAAAGTATGAGGGAATTATAATGCAAAAATACAAAATAAGTAAATACAGAAGCACTCTCATTGTGGAATAAGTGGAGCCCTAGCTCTTTAAAGGAAACACCCCAGCGTTACATCTTAAATGCAGTTATATTTAATGCGTTATAGCTTTATTATAGTTCAAATAATATGGAAGCAGATCATGTAAATAACGACAAACTCCGAAACTGGCATTTCTCTGTGCGGTCAGCGCCTCTTCTATGAGTTGCACGAATGTCCCGATCTAAGTGGGAGAGATTGAAACTGCACCTGGCTGAGGCACACTCTGTCACAGGACGCTCGTCCCTCGAGCACGCATGCTTAATGCAGCTAGATTATAACGTGATGGCTCGCAATTTATTGAATCGTAAACTGTGCATTTTTTATCATGAAGAAAATTGGCAATACGCAGCTTTATTAATAAGAGAGAGTTTTTTTTTTTTTTTTTTTTTTTGTGAGTTAAAGATGGATTGAATTGAACAAAAAGGTGAGAGAGGGTAGTCTTCGCCCCATTATACACTGCAACAAAATACATTTTTGATTTGTTTTTGTTTTGGCTTGTTTTCCAATATAAATATCTATAACTCCTTTAAAACAACGTACATTTTCTTTAGCAGAACATTTTTTTTTATCTGAGAATGTTGAATATAATATTAAAAATACAAATATTTTAAAATATCTAAAAATCTTTAAAAAACAAAATGCATTCATCTGAGCAGCCTCATATCAGATATTTAGACTTGCTTTTAGAGAATATATCTTGAATATAAGTGTATTTTGTCTTTACTGCACTCGCAGAATTATAACCAAGTGAAAAAATACACATGTATACAAAATACACTTATTTAAGATACATTCTCTGTATGAAGTGTTTTTGTATGGAAAAGAGCAGCGTTAGGATTCTTGAAGAAAAGATTGTTTTTAGATTCTATGGGGGAAAAAACCATGAGACACAACTTGAGGACAGTAAATAATTGTGTGTATTTTCTTTTTGCTAGCCAGCTGACACAGTCATGTCATTTTACATATACATCAGTGATATGTATATGTGAACATCAATTCAAATTATATTCATCTTTTCTTTGAGACAGCACAAAAAAAACAAAGAAAATATGACTGAAACAGGCAAATTGGTAGCAATGTAGACACTGTGTGAACTTTAATAATACATGTATCTTTTAAAACAAAAAATTATCTAACTTTGGTCGCATTTAAAAAAAAAAAAAACGTTAACACATTTAAAGCCTTTATTCAGAATAGATTATAATTTTATCACCTTTAGTATTTTAAAGGATGGAGTACCATTATATTTGTGACCTCAACACCTGCAAACCCCCACCCCCAAAAGAGTTTGGTCCCCCCAGTGTTCAAGACATGGTTACGGCCTTGAGTAAAACCATAGGCGGTAGGTAGCATAGGGCGGCAGCATTCATGATTACATGATAAAGATTACTATTTAACTTAATTACATTAATACAGAACAATAGCGTGAGGGTAGTTCACTTGTATTTGTCCAAAATTCCAGGTGAAAATCTAAACAGCCAAATCTCCTTTAATCTTTTAAAGCATCACAGCCCCCCACATCTCCTTTGGCTGTGTTTGCATGGGGGATGGGAAACACCAAAAGCAGATACTAGCCCACCTTTAACACCCAACTCAAGCGTTCGATTGTGACATCAGAGAACTGTTACCTCAACTTAACTTGAAGTAAAATGTCAAATGACATGTGAAATGCCGTTACTGCGTACAGTATATACACATTCACATAAATATAAAATTTTTATATAGATGTCTTAAAAGTCAAAATACTTTGTGGATGTTTAATGTTTAATTCGATGTGAAATGGGGATGAAACACGGATCTGTCCTGATGTCCTCTACAGATACAGTAACCATAGTATCACCATGGTATTTTGTAGTAAAATAATTGTAACCACAAAATGAAACATTGTTAATAGCTATATTAAAAGCATATTACTGTAACACCATTGTTAATTGTATCAAATCTATGTTTTCTCCCCAAAAAACATGGTTAATACAATATTCCTATAGTAAAACTAACTTTATATTCATTTTGTGTATTATTACAAGTACACAGTACATTTTGCAATGTTAAAATAACTATAAGAGTAAAATTTAACACTGGACCCAAATGTATTTTGTCCCACTCAGAATTGGTGATAAATCGACTCTTGTCATAATGTTACATTTTCAGAGTAAAATTGACTGCTCAACAATCAATAGTGTTACCACAATTTAACACTAAGGGGAAATTAACTCTTATAAATGTTGAGTTGATTCGCACTTGATTCGCACTTTAATCGTTAAAAATGACCTCTCCCTGAGTAAAAGTCCAACATCCATTTTGTGTTACTACAAGTGTTAAGTTATTTGTCAATCAAATAACTATCAAGTGTTAATATTTCACTCTGTGGTGTAAGTACTTTGCTCTGCTACATTGAAAATAGCTCTTAATTACTCTTTAAGAGGTTTTTTTTTTTTTTTAGCCAAAGACACTGAACAGTGTTTACAATATATTTCAAACAAATCTTAGGGGTGTTAATTTTGCACTTCGAAAAAGAAAAACATCTGCAGTGTCAAATTAACTCTTAAAACATTTAATACAGAATAGAAAACACTTCAACGAAGTCACATTTAAAACATTGATTAAATAAACAATCAGGCAAAAGAAACATACATACTGTACATCCACAAACGTGACTGCATGAAATGGCAAAATGACACTATACACCAATCAGCCACAACATTAAAACCACCTGCCAAATATTGTGTAGGTCCCCCTCGTGCCGCCAAAACAACATCAACCCGCATCTCAGATTTGCATTCTGAGATACTGTTCTTCACACCACAATTGTACAGAGCGGTTATCTGAGTTACCGTAGACTTTGTCAGTTTGAACCAGTCTGGCCATTCTCTGTTGACCTCTCCCATCAACAAGGCATTTTCGTCCACAGAACTGCTGCTCATTGGATGTTTTTTGTTTTTGGCACCATTCGGAGTAAATTCTAGAGACTGTTGTGTGTGAAAATCCCAGGAGATCAGCAGTTACAGAAATACTCAAACCTGCCCTTCTGGGGGGCCTAGGTAGCTCAGCAAGCAAAGACGCTTACTACCACACCTGGAGTCGCAAGTTAGAATCTAGGCCGTGCTGAGTGACTCCAGTCAGGCTTCCTAAGCAACCAATTGGCCTGGTTGCTAGGGTGGGTAGAGTCACATTGGGTTAACCTCCTCGTGGTCACTATAATGTGGTTTTCGCTCTCAGTGGGGCGCGTGGTGAGTTGTGCGTGGATGCCGCAGAGAATAGCATGAGCCTCCACACGCGCTAGGTCTCTGCAGTAACGCGCTTAACAAGCCACTTTATAAGATGCGCGGATTGACTGTCTCAGACGTGGAGGCAACTGAGATTTGTCCTCCGCCACCCGGATTGAGGCAAGTCACTACGCCACCACAAGGACTTGGAGCGCATTGGGAATTGGGCATGCCAAAATTGGGGAGAAAAATAATAATAATAATAATAATAATAATAATAATAAAAAATAAAAAAACACTGCCCTTCTGGCACCAACAATCATGCCATGGTCCAAATTACTGAGATCACATTTTTGCCCCATTCTGATTGTTGATGTGAACATTAACTAAAGTTCCTGACCCGTATCTGCATGATTTTATGCACTGCACAGCTGCCACACGATTGGCTGATTAGATAATCGCATGGATGATTGTTGGTGCCAGACAGGCTGGTTTGAGTATTCCTGTAACTGCTGATTTCCCGGAATTTTCACACACAACAGTCTCTAGAATTTACTCAGAATGGTGCCAAAAACAAAAAACATCCAGTGAGCAGCAGTCCTGTGGATGGAAATGCCTTGTTGATGAGAGAGGTCAACAGAGAATGGCCAGACTGGTTCGAACTGACAAGTCTACGGTAACTCAGGTAACCGCTCAGTACAATTGTGGTGAGAAGAATAGTATCTCAGAATGCTATTCTGAGATGCTGGTTGCCGCTGTTATGGGGGCACGAGGGGACCTACACAATATTAGGCAGGTGGTTAGGACTGCACGATTATAACAAAAATCAAAATTGTTGATTATTGCCCTTGATGTTGTAATCACGATTATTAATGTCGATTAAAATATTAAATTACCGTGACGTCACAAAGTAAGCAAAGTAGCAGATTTCAATGGTGGATATGAGCTGCGCTCCAATTTCTTTTAAGGATCTTTTAAGCATTAAATATTGTAATAATGTTTGTTAATGTTGGGCCAAATAAAACTTATTTTAAATGGATATCAATGGCATAAAATAAATTAAATTATTGCTAATTACTTCTTAAATTATTAGTCCACATACAGTAAATAATATGACATTCAATTTTCAAACTTATTAACAGCCGATTTAAATAGACAAGATACTTACTGTGTTCAGTAAGCCCTTTGGTGGCAAGACAGGGGACCATTCATCCCGTTAGTGCTTCACTGGTGATCTTGTTCATGTAAGATCATCGTTAGATAATTTTTGGCCTCAGTGGTGCACTTTGGAAATTAAAAACAGTCATTTGCGATCAGAGTTTGTGCAGTTCGTGAAAATGTTAAATCTACTAATACCAGCTGCGTGGCAAATGGGTCTTATTACAGCAGACGCGATAACAATGACGGTGATTCCTGAAATATGCTATTTATGCCATATTCTTTATGTTGGCTACACCTCCAAAACAAACTTAGAACAGTTAATCTGAATTAATTTATTGCTATTTTGTACAAATCAAATTCACATTGGCCTACTTACTAACATGACAAAACAAAACTGTTATTACATTTTTAATAAATTGTACACAGAAATCGAGCAACGTGACAAACTCTCCCATTACTATGACTGCTGTCATTCACTGCAGATTTACACTGTTTGAGACCTGCATTTCGACACGAGCTTAGTGACGCTCCGCACAAAGATCTGCACTCTCGCGAATGCTCTCATTAAAAACAGAGCTGTCTAATCAGCATAATAAATCAATTATTAACACCGCGTCTGTGCCTTGATTAGAACGGGAGCGTTTTAGTTTTGTCGTGTTGCTCATTTGCTGTGTATTTAACATTTACGTTCAAAGCGAGCTGTGCAATATGCAATGAATCCAAAATAATTCCAAAGTGCTTTTCGCTCTTGTTCTACAGCTTCTTTTCAAGTGTCAGGTGATGTTTCTTCAGTATTCATTTTCGTGTGCCACCACGAACAGAGGTGGAACATAAAGCAAGCATCTGGGCATTCAGACGGTTTAAAACTTGCGCATTAGGATCAGTTGTCATTACTGATAGGACAGAGGATTAATTTAAGCGGCTCTGATTGGCCATTGCCATTTCATTGCTCAACGGACATGTTAGTGATTGGTTAGAATACTCAACCGCTGCAAAAACACGTTGTAAATAGAAACCATTGAAGCAACACGAGCAGACTTAAATTGAACGCCGTAATCGTCGGTTTTCACGATTACATAATTGAGGCAGCCGTAATCGTGATTAGTTGTTTGATTAACTGTGCAGCCCTACAGGTGGTTTTAATGTTGTGTCTGATCAGTGTATATGGCATTTATCTTCACTCAGGACAATCTCCGGAGTAAACTGTGACTCCCATCTTACAGTTGGTTGACCAGACGATCCTTGTCCTGATGGTGAACAACAAAGCAGTTTCAGTAGGGATGTCAGTATCGGGTCATTTATTTAAACACCATTTTGATGATAAAATTGAAATAAATTGTTGATATGGAGGGGGAAAAAAGTATCGGACTCAATATCGGCGAGTACCAAAAATGAAGCAATGGTACTCAAACTCGTTAAAAAAAAAAAAAAATGAAAATAAAAATAAAAAATGGTATCGGGACATCCTAATTTTAAGAGCTTCATAATTTCTTGAAAGATGCTATGTCAAGTTATTCCCTTATATCATACCAAAAAAGCTAAAAGAGCCTCATCTTAGTACAAATAATATTAATGTCACACAGCAATCAGTAGCGACAAACCTGCTGCGAAAGGTGGCACGTTATTTAAGTTTTGTAAAATGTATAAACAACAGAGGCAGGACATGAGTTTCTGAATTTCATTGTGTATCTTAAATTAATGTTCGACTATCTTGCCTCTCTGTATAGTTTTAATTTTCCATGCCAAATGCCCATTGCCACTCTCAACATCATAGTAATGCTCCTTAGAAAAATAAAATAAAATACAGAAACGGGGGGAAAAAACGTGATTTAAAATTTAAGAAAAAATACAGCATTTAAAGTGTCAATGCAGCATTAAGATTGAACAACTTTGTGACACTTATATAGCCATTTTTGGAGAAGGGGTCACTGAGGTCGAGGAACAAAGCTACAATTCCTCTGGCATATTTTACTTTCACCTGCCTCAGTGGTGATGTACTGCATAATTAAAAAAAGATAGGATTTCACCAGTCTTTAGCCCAGGTTTAGAAAACAAGAAATAGTTCATTCAAACTATTATGATAAAATAATATACACCAGTAAATGATGTGCTGATTACCCTTTTTTCTGTCATATATACTGCCAGGATGTTCACTATTTTCCACCTTGTTTCATCTCTCAAAGTTCATCTGTACTCCATGATACGCTCCCCACCATGTTTCTTGGCAGGAATGGATTCCACCAATTTAACACAACATTTAAACTTGTCATGTTAAGACTAAACATTTAATTTCAAACAAAATATTTATTCTGTAAGTTTTACATATTCTTTTCAACACAAATCATTGAAAAACCAAATGCATGTAAAAAAAAAAATAAATGGGTTTGATAGATTGATGGTTGACAATAGTGTGTGTTTGAATAGAGAAATTTAGCAAACTTATCCCTAAGCAAAAACGATTTAGCTATTTCTGTTAACACTTCAGTGGCATGCCTTTGCAAGGCTGTCAAATTAAAATATAAAATTCCAATATTCATTGAATTTTAGATAAAATGCACAGTCGAATGCTAAAACTGTGCATTCAAATTTTTGGATGTGTGACAAGCACCAACGATGACTTCAAACTGAACGCAATCTTGTGCTAAAAGAAGGCTAGACGCAGCGCAACAAATTCGATTTAACAGAACGCAAGTGTCTCGAGATGCGTTTTTAAAGGTTGAAGATCTTTTTAACTTGATATGGCATCTAAAAACACAGCTCTCCTGCACGAGATGCTGAATAAACTACAAAACGTGGCGCAGTAGTCGAAGATGTCTGTGTAGCACGTTTACATAGAAAACAATTGGAAAGCTGCACGGATGGATGCAAAAGCATTCAGCGTGAACAGCCCCTTAGGTGGAGGTCTTTGGGCATTGTATCTTTATCTTTAGTCAGCGTTTCACAGAATAAGCAATGCGTTTTAGAATGCTATATCAGGAAAAGAGTTCAGTTTGGAAATATGTGTCTCTGTTGTGCTCCGTCTGTTCGAACAGACCATGGGCTCAAAATCTGAGCCGCTTTACCACAGAGTTCAGGTGAATAGCACTGCTATCTGTAAATATTACAACCGTACATACAACTGTAATAGATTAATAACACTGTGGTATTGCTGTTATTATGAAGCTTGAGTCTGGTTGTATCGTGGCCAGGGGCGGATTATGACTAGCAAGGGCCCCGGGGCCAATTTTCTTTTTTTTTATTAAAAACATGAAGGCAAAGCGTCCTATAAGTGGGCTTGGGGCCCTCATAGTCACAGGGCCCTATTGAGGGGCCTTGTATAAGCTGACAGCTGTGGGGGCCGCATATTCAAGCATATAAAAACATTTGTTTTTAAAGTTGATTAGCTGTCAGACCATGAGAATGCAAAGGTTTAGTAAATAAATATAGAAACTCTGTTGCAACAATTTGCATTATCATGTTAGTATTTGCGATTTAGTCCGATTTACAGGGCACACCAGGTGACAAAGAACCACTGTCCTGTGTTGCAGAAACACTTTTTTCACTAAGTATGTCCCATCTGTAATTAAAATAATAAATTAAGATACAATTCACCTGTTTGCATGTATTAACTCTCTATCCTCCAGTATATCTTTAAGCTTGCTCCAAGTTGCCAAGAATGGGATAATGTTAATATGTTAATTAATATAAATTAATATTAACAATAAAGGCGTTCCATTTGCCCGATGCTCGGCAAATGACGTACAAGCAAAAAAAAACTATGCTTTCGTTGGCTTAGCAGGTGTTTGATTATCACATCTCCTAGCAACCAAACTGATAAACAATGCTGCTATAATAGGATTTGTTGTACAAATGTATGATCAAAAAACTGTATAATTTACCGTATTTTGAACACGTCTCTGCAAACATTTGCTAAATGGGTTTTATTAACATGTAATGTGGGAACTCTGACCCATTTATGAATATTATTTTATAAAAGTGAATGTTTATCATGAACTTTGTACATCTACCTGCGAGCCTAAATGTTTGCGTGATGTCACACACTTGCATCTCATCGAGATCTGGGCATCAAAGTTGGAAGTCCGACTTCAAGGGACTCGAAATGCGTTCCATTGCATTTTTTTTTTCTGTGAGGAATTTGGAAATTCCGACTTTCCGAGGTGAATGGAGCACATGCCAGCACTAACATGTACCGCTCGGATCACGTTAAGTAACGTTGTTATTTTTAAACGAGCTGTGTCCGATTCAACAACTACATATTCTTCTTCATTGTGGAGCTTTGAGCTACGTAAGTTAACGTTAAGCCAAGCGCCATCTACAGTGTGTGACTTAAATAAAACTGAAATGGTGGAGTTCCACCGAACGTCTTAACAGCTTTTGTAATTAAAAAAGTCATTGGACATATTTATTCTCTCATGAGCTGAATAGTTGCGAAGATATAATTTACATAATATTACAGCAATGCATAATTCTAATTTATTCGAAATTAAGTTGTGTATAACATCCTAATGCATGCTTAAACTCAACAAAACATTTGAATCCACAACGATATTACCTAAATTACATATTTTAAACATTGACTGATGCAAACTGATGCAAGTTTAGGCCACAGCCCTATTTTGGCGGCCAATGTCCCCCTACCCGCCATTAAGTAATTCAAATAAAAAAAAATAGACTAAATACAAATTAACTAAATATTACAAAGATAACTGCAACAGAAACAAATTTAAGATTATAGGCACAATTTAAGATTTTATCATTACCACATTGTGCCAAAATAAGTTAACTAGCTTGCTATTTCTCTAAGTGTGAGCTTGCCTCCATTTTGGTTTAGTTACCCATTCGGAATTTCCCAGTTTAAACCAACAAAAATTACAAAAAGTGCACAAAAATACCATTTATGTAGTAATATTAGCACATTTAATATCATAAAATACTAAAATGGTGTTTTAATAAGTTACTAAAAGGAACTTACCTTTTGGTACAAGGGAAAAGAACATGTTGGAGAGAGAACTTCTGTTCGGTTTTGAGCATTCACTCGATGGGCGGAGCTTAACAGAGTAAAGTTAACATTGCAGAATTTAATTCTTAGAATTTTTACCATCTTACACTTTGTTGTTGTGACAAGGAGGAGGGTGTGGCCAGGCTGTATCGATGGACGCCCAGTGTTGAATCAGCCCAATCAGCCGGAAGAGGGATAAAGAGGAGCCGGGGACGCTAGTTCGGGAGAGAGAGAGAGAAGGGGGAAAAAAACTCACCGGTCCCCGTGCATGCCACCAGACAGACCTCAGCCCGCTATACTGCTTCCGTCCACGATGCGGGCAATGGCACTGGAACCCTCAGCCATCCCTTTCGGCTGCCGGTTGACGCAGTGCTCCAGAGCCACCGGATCGAGCACTCCCTTGGCGTCGTGATCCTCAGTCAGCGGTGAGGACTCCTTGACGGCGCATCATCCTCCAAATTCCCGGGTTTCGGCACCAGTGTGGCAGACAAGCCTCTTGTTCATCAGGAAAGGAGGAAGCAGGAACCGGGTTAACACTCAAAAACACTCTCTCACGAACTGGCGTCCCCAGCTCCTCTTTATCCCTCTCAGTAAATGGAGAGTAACACTGCTTGATTAACACCAGCGATTTTACTGTGTAGTATTACAAATAATTAATAGTGGAGACAGAAAACAGAATGGGAAAAAATAATGAGACAAACACGGACTCGAACCCAGACCGAACAGGGATCGATGCACGAGCGTTACGCCCTGAGCTACTGCAACAGTACACTCAATGAACAGTTTGCAGGTAGCCTATTATTTAGACATGGGTGTAAATAGACACTCCAAAAAATAACATTGAGCTTTTGGGCAACATTGAATAGCAAATATTAACAACTAATAAAATACAAGACAGATAACGAATAAAAAAGCAGTTCTTTGTTTTTGTCTTTTGTGACAAGAACTTACAGTTTTGAACTGCATTGCTTTTCTGGTTATTACATGCAGCGTAAAACTCAAACGCATAATGAGACAAATATTCAAATGATGTGGTCGCAATTCTTCCAGACTTATTCATGTAATGGCACGTTGCGATTCTTATAAAAATATTTTACAATATTTTATTTGATGCTTCCATAAAGAATAATTCGGTTAACTTTTTCTTACATTTTTATTGCCATTAGAATATAGCTTATGATACAGCGATATACATACAGTATAAATACATTTTCACATTTGATAATCCTGTTTAAAAATGGAAAATATGGGCTAGCCTATCGTCACATTAAATTAAACCACAGGCTCAGCGTCTTAACAGTTTCCGGAAGTTACAGTTGTTGGAATATGCTGCCTAATGGTGCTCGCTCATAACGTCAGTGTATTTGTATAAAAATACTCACAAATGATAATTCTCTAATGAAATGTGAATGAATAAATGGAAACAAACAAGTCCTGATGCGTCGGTTGGCAAAACAAGCATTACTGCCTCAAACTGAATGGTCGTGACGTTGCGAGCCTGTTGAAATTCTATGGTTATAGCGGCCCTTAGCGGTTTAGAGCTGCTAATGACACTAACGCGGTGATCATGGTGGTAGAGAGCTCTGGATGGATACCCACTGTATTTTCATGCTAGACATGGCTAGACTTGGTTTTGATCAAATTAATACATACATTGGCTAAGAAGTGTTTTGCAGTTTTCTTATTTAATTATATTATTTCTGAACATCTGGGTTTATTAGATTTTAATGTAATGTTTTAATGTAATTTTTACATATACACTGTGTTGACAACTTCCTGTGTGGTGCACTTTTTTGTGCATTTTTCTAGCACTTTGTTTCCTTTTAATAAAAAAAAAATATTTCAGTTTTTTGCCATACCACCCAGCCCTACTTACATGTTGTCAAAAGACTGGGGAGTAAAAACGAAAATGTACTAGCCAATGGCGATTCTTTCTCCAAAATGTCCATAGAGGGTTGCAAAAATACATTTGATTTTTTTTTTTTTTTAATAAACAAGAAAAAGAAAAACTAACAACTAAAGAATGGTACTAATATGCTAAAAGATACTACTAAAGGATAAGAAACGGGTAGAGAATGGAATGATGCAAGTGGTTGTATTGGATGTAGTCACTGAACAATCAGAATTGAGTATTTCAGAGACTAATAAATAAATAATAGGAATAATAAATACATATTTTGCCATACTTTGACGCTTGGCTATAGTCTCCTTTTTTTAAAGCTGATTTGCCCAATTATTTGGTACAACTTTCTACATTTTACTTATAAAATCACTTGAAATAGGTTCTTTAAGTTAAAACACTTAAAAATCTTTAAATACAACAAACAAATCAACTGAAAATATACCCCTGGAACACCTGCTATGACTTTCTCACACTTTTCACCTCGCATGAGTTTGCATCCCTGTTTTTAATTAACTGTCTAATTAGAAGTGTTTTTGATTACTCATGAAATATGATTATTACTGTACACCAAACTGTCACACATCATACAGATCAGAAAGGTCTCGGTTAGTATACAAAAAAAAAAAAACACTTTACAGTAAGGTTCCATTTGTTAATATTAGTTAATGCATTAGGCATCATGAACAAACAATTAACAATATATTTTCTACAGCATTTACTAATCTTAATGTTAGTTAATAAAACTACAATTGTTCAATGTTAGTTCATGTTAGTTCATAGTGCATTAACTAATGTTAACTAATATAACTATTGATTTACAAAATGTATATGTTTAATTAACATTAACTAAGATTAATAAATGCTAATATGTATTGTTCATTGTTAGTTCATTAACTAATGTTGTTAACTAATGTTAACAAATGAAACCTTATTGAAAAGTGTTACCAAAAAAGTGAAACAATTGTTTCACTCACATACCAAATATACAGTATATCGAGGAAAAGCTCAGAGTGTAACTTCATGAAACATATACAGTATTAAAACAGCAGATGCTCATTATTAAAGTGAGTCCAGATACAATGAGATGTGATGCATAAATCTTAAAATTATCTTGTAGAAAACGTGACACTACATCAGATATCCTTCTTGTCATCCTGGGGGACGATCTGGATACAAAGTGGACCAATCACAGCTGTTGTAGCCTGTGTTAATGTGATGCATGTTTAAATATTCGGAGAGGTGCATGTCAGGCTGCTGTGAAGGTTCGAAGCAAAAGTGTAAATCGGCTTTAAGGCTACATCACCAATTCACACACACACAGCAATCACAGTTCACACTTTCAGTGAAGCCCCTGCCACAGCAGTTTACTTATAAATGCTGACAATATTCCCATCATCCTATAGGTGAAAAAAGAGGAATTAGATGGTACTGTATATAAAGAGGAACAACTCCAAGTGTAACCACATAAGTCTACTGAAGACATGAGTGATCCAAAGCCATGCAGAATGATAAATGAAGATAATGAGGAACAAAGAGGTTGGTGTCCATTTCTGATTTTTCATAATGACTGTTGAGGAACATTAAAGTTAGTGATCGACCAATATGGGTTTTTTAATGGCCGAAGCCGATATCTTGAGATCAGGGTGGCTGATAGGCCAGTGTAATGCCGATTTAATAAAAAATAAATATATTATTAACTTTCATTTATCATTATTTTTATTCTGTTTCACTCAAAAGTTATAAAACTTAAATATAAATAAATATTTATATATTTATGATTTGGTTAGTAGATAGCAGCTTTTCCTGGTTTGTTTAGTCATCTAGGGCAGGGCGATATGGCTACAAAAATGATATAATGCTATTTTTCAGCCTATTGAATATATTAAAAATGTTTAATGCATGATGTAAAAATCTAATTAAGATTAATGAAGCCGTGTTTTCCACAGTTTTTTTCACTATATACTTATAAGTGAGAATGATATTTAACCATTATTTCCCAACTGTTTTTCCTTAAACATTTTTCAAAATCAAAAACCACAACATTTTTAATGTGTGACCTAGTGAAGTTTATTATTATAATATAGCTGAATTATTATTACTATTATTTTAAGGATTAGATTTGTGTCATGCAATATATTCCTGTCGTATTTACTTTACCTGGAGCTTTTATTTTGGCGGAAAAATGAAAGTGGAGTGTGAGTTTGACAGTTAAGCGTTTTCCTCATTGGAAGTCTAGTGAAACACTGTCATCGCCTCCTTTTCTGTGATAGGCCTATTATATGTAGTTTTTAGATTTGTATAATAATTTGTATTGGTAAAGATGTTTGGAATTGCATGGATTGAACCTGCAGCACTTGCTTTCACAATGCACGGGAACCGCTTTGAGACACTGACATGGCCTTCTTTGAGTGTCAGGGACTGTCTGTCATGCAACATTGGTGAGCCAGAGGGACACAGTTTTGATCCATATAATATGCGCTTCAGAGGAATAAATATGAGCGCTCCACAGGACTATGTGCTTTACATGAAGAAATTGCTGGATTTGCGGATATTTTGTGAGGTTTGTGAATGAAATCTTTGAAAGGAATCCAGTCGTTTTCTTTAAACGAAATAGCAGCATATTTTCAGACGTTATATAATAGAAGTTGTATTGCTATCATTAGACAAGACAGTTACAGGGAAGTGTTGAGGAGAGATAGAAGGAATGAAACGCTCGAGGTCTCTTCACATCATGAGCTCTATTATTGTGGTAACACAATGGCATGTTACAGCAAAAGGAACAGTCATTCACGTGTCTCAGATGGCTCCTTCACGTGCAAAACGTGGTTTTCAGTGCTTTTGGGACTTGCAAAACTAATTGGCCAAACTGGGAAATTTATCGGCCGATACTGCTAATTTGACAATACTAAATATCAGCCGATATATCGGCCTCAGCAATATATCGGTCGACCACTAATTAGGGTTACAAAGTTTCAAACAGTTCACTAGATCTTGCTGCTGTCATAAGAAAATCATAGAAGCAGTAAAATTACAATTAAATAAGCAAATAAAACCAGAATCTTCCACATTTTTGTGATGTTAACCTTCAGCATATCAGAGATAACAGAAAATAGATAGGAGACTTTGCTGCTTACAATATAAGTTCAGGCCACGTCTACACTAAGTTTTTGTTTGAAAACGCATATTTTTTTTTCAATGTTTTGGCCTTCCATCCACACTAAGACAGTGTTTTTGTCAGCGAAAACTGAGCTTTTTGAAAACGCTCTCCCAAGTGGTTAAATTTGAAAATGATGATGTATTTCTTGTCATGTGATCCATTCAACCAAAACAATCAAGATGGCGGCCCGTGTTATAGCAGCGCTGTTGTGCCTGATATTCACTTTGATAGCGTTTTTAAAGGTAAATGTTACTTTGTACAACATTCACATTGCATTCCTTCAAAGGTAAAGGGAAGTTCACTTGGAATTGGTGTCCGGCAACAGAACACGAGGACAATTGCGTTTCAGACCGTACATGCAACAGCAATTTTTCGCATGCGCAGTAAGGGGATTTAAGTATTTTCAAACATTTCGGTGTGGACGAGCAACTTTTGGAAAGCGCTTGAAAACGGTAGTGTGGACGGAGAGCGTTTCAGATTTATCCGGATTAATGTAGACGTAGCCTCAGTTGTATAGCTTGTTTCAAATTTGTCACTATTTCCTATGTTCACTTTAGATCTGATGGAAGTGAAAAAGGAAAGTCAAGAACTGAGTGACGTGGATCAGAAACACCATCAGTATCATAAATGTAATAATTTCATAACTAATGAAGAATCTTTTAGTTGCTCACAGACTGAAAAGAATTCCTCACAAAAAAGAACTCGAAGAACAAGAGCCAAAAATTATTTAACATGCCCTCAGTGTGGAAAGATTTGCGCACTAAAAGACGATCTACAGAGGCACCTGAGAATTCACACTGGAGAGAAGCCGTTCAGATGCCCTCAGTGTGGAAAGAGTTTCACACAAAAAGGAAACCTTAAGAGGCATCTAAGAATTCATACAGGAGAAAAGCCTTTCACTTGCCATCAGTGTGAAAAGAGTTTCACACATGTAACAACTCTCAAAAATCATCTTTTTTGTCACTCTGGATTAAAGCCATATAACTGTGATCAGTGCAGCAAAGAATTTACATTGGTATCAGAGCTAAAGATACACCTGAACATTCACGCAAATGTAAAACCTTACCTGTGCTTTTGCGGAAAGAGTTTTTCACGGCTGAACAGTTTTAATGTGCACCAGTTAATTCACACAGGTGTTAAAGCTCACGTATGCTCAGAGTGTGGTAAAGCTTTTAACAGAGCTAGCGACTTGAGACGGCACCAAAGAGTCCATACTGGAGAAAAACCTTACAAGTGTTCACTTTGTGGAAAGAGTTTCATTATGTTAGGAAACATGAGAACCCATGAAAGAGTGCATACTGGAGAGAAGCCATACCACTGCACTTCATGTGGGAAAAGTTTCACCCAATCATGTAATCTACAGACTCATCTAAAGAAGCATTGTCCAAAGTTGTTATACTAAGCAGTTTATTTTTAGGGTAAACTTGTTCAATTAAACAGCGTGAAAGTCAGATAAATACATTTTCAAATGATAAAAATTCATAATCAAAAAGAATATCTTACAAGTTCCTGCTTCAAAGATACAGTTCTTGTACTTGAAGAGAAACAGATTCAGCTCACTGGACAGGAGCATGAAAGTGAAGGTACGGATGTTTAGAAACATTGCTTTAATTGACAGTGAGCTCTTCAGAGGAACTCACATCAGCAGACAGTAGAAATAGCTTCAGCAAAGAACTGTATCACTTCTGCTATGGACTCTCTGCTCTGTACCAGGGTTGTGCACTATTCAGAATTGAAAGAAGAATGCCAATTCAATTCCTGAAGTTGGATTTGAATTTGAACTGAGGTAGCAAAAAGGATGTAGAATTGCAATTTTAATTTCAATTTAAGGAAGTAGAATTAAAATGGAATGAAATTCAAATAAACTCATGACTGTTTTCAAGTTTATTTTGAATACATTTGATTTTTCAGGATATAAGGAAACTTATCATCATATGCATAACTAACAGGGTATTTACGGAAACATTACACTGTAAAAAATGTCTGTGTAGATCTAGTAATCAATGCTGAAAAACACTGAAAGATTTACTTGATTATTGTAGGTTTTTTTTTTTTCATCTCAAGTAATGCATGTCATTGCAGCTTTTATATTACAACATACTTGGATTCTTTTTAAGTTGAACCAACAAGCACAGCAGGGTGTTGTATTAATGCATTTATTTGAATTCAAATTGGCCTACACAAAATGTTTGTTTCAGTCCCATTTTTAAGTTTCAGTTCCATGTTTACGTGGAAGTGTCCCAGCATGCACTGGGGCATGAGTAATATTTTTGGAATATTTGGCCATTTGCAGGCTTGTCCATATAGGCAGGTAAGGCAGAGCTCCACCTATTGATCCACATAGATTCATACTAAAACGGCCAATAATGTTATTTTTTACCCCATAAATTTGTTCAAAATGCAGACATATGTATTTAAGCACAGTGTACCAGAAGATTAGGCTACATTTTCACTTAAAAATAAATAAAAAAAGGATACTAGGGATGTTTTTAAATATCCTTGGTATAATTTTTTTATTCTTTTTAAGTGAAAATGTAGCCAAAACTTCTGGTACACTGTGTTTGATATGGATATACTGCATGTGGGGCAGAGAATCTCGTTTTTCCAATGGAAATCTGTGGTCAAATATAGTACTGCAAAGAGCCCTCATTTAGACGCATTGGGGCAGAAAAAAATCTGCCCGTAATGTAGTGCCAAACCAAAGATAACTTTAGTATTAGTGCACACCAGCAGTGTGACAGATTGCGACATGGCGAGCGCTATTGATGGATGTGTGTAACAGCGTGCCGTTTCTATTGCAAATTCAAGACAAACTGATCATCAAACAACTTGGTCCTGACAACCTAGACTTAAAAAAATTTTTGAAAATAAAAATACAAGGTATGATGAAAAATTATATGTCAAAAAGCCTTGGCTCTTGGTTGCTGAAGTGAATAAAATGTTGTTTCCCATATTTTCTTTTTCATTCTTATTTTGCAAGGGGATGTATAGAGTAACGTAGGTGTATGTGATTTGAAACATTCCTACTGCGGGCCTGTTTACTCTGAAACTTATTGTGATTCAAAACATTATATTAATATAATTATAATAAAAATTGTGATTTATTACTATGAAACATTTAGTTTTTTAGTACTGTGAAAACGTGGCATGTAGATAGTCGTGTTTTAATGTAGTTATGTTATGTTGAATGAGTTGAATACTGTTAAAAAAATAAAAAAATAAATAGTGGTTACACATAATCTACAGCGCTCAGAGCAAGATCTGCCCCACCTATAGCTGTGGTCACGAGCCGCTGCTGGTTATTTGCATAGTTTTATTTACATTGTTTTTGTTGTCACGGTAGGTAACTTGTTTTGCAATGCAATGAGTTTTTTTCAAATAAAATTAACAATTTGTTGATTGTTACCAATCCCTTGTCGCATTTTATGTACCAAGTGTTGAGGCCTGTGTGTGCCATTTTAAAATGCTTTATATGATTTTTATTTTCTCATAAGTGTTCATGTGATCAGTAAACTTTTGATGTTGTTAGTTTAAGACAGCAAGTACGTTGTTCTCCATCACATACCTGCATATACTGTATGTTTATAGAAATGTACATGAGATTCTCAGAATATTTAACAATTTAATAACAGTTTGAATAAATGTATTATTAAATATTATAATAAAAGAAGCAGTTGTTTCAAGACTAAGTTGACAGAGTTTGAGAAATCTTAAAGTTACTTAATTTAAATATGTAATTGTTAAATATGTGAAGAAAAAAATGTCATGCAGGTTGACTTTTTAAGTTTTCAGTTCACTTATAATGAATTAATAAATTCAACTTAAAAAAGCAATGCAAACTTAATTTCTCTACGTTTTACAAACACACCACTTTTGTCAGTATTAATGATCAAAATTTATATAATAAAATGTAACAATGTTTAAAATGCCACCTATAGAAATGTGTATTTTATTTCACAATTGTGGAGGCGAGGGCATGGTCGAGAGTTCGTCTGGGGAGAGAGGAAGTGGTAAGGGTTTTCACCTGAGATGAATTGCTGGTAA
The DNA here is from genome assembly GCF_019703515.2 of Myxocyprinus asiaticus. Lineage (NCBI taxonomy): Eukaryota > Metazoa > Chordata > Actinopteri > Cypriniformes > Catostomidae > Myxocyprinus > Myxocyprinus asiaticus. The sequence goes on along the minus strand of NC_059348.1, from coordinate 3,998,241 downwards.
TTGCTGTTTCTTTGTTCACAGTGAGAGATGGGGGAAATAAAAAGGGTCAGAGTGAGGGAGAGAGAGCAGAGCCTGCATGTGTGTGTGTGTCAGTGCAGCCAACGTTCGAGTTTATGTCTAAAGCTTCACCATTACGCAGTAAAGCGAACGTGTTTGTGTATAAATAAATTTACCTTTGAGTTGGATTCGCTGTCTCCCACTTTCTCATTCCTCAAATCTGTTACACTGGTGCCGAAATCCAGGAGTAGAGGAAGGATACGCTGTCATGGAGTCTTCGCTGCTGGAGGAAGTCTTCAGTTCCCTTGCCAGAATCCACGAGAGCCAACACCAGGCCCTCATGGACCTTTGGAGCTTAGTACCCCAGGAGGGGGTACTAAGCTCCGGCAGCAGCGCAACCCCGCGTGTTGCTCTCCAAGATGGGGACTCAAGATGATCCGGAAGCCTACCTTCAGCTCTTGCGCTGAAGCTCTGAAATGGCTGACGGAACAGTGGACGGTCTATTTTCTGCCACTGCTGACCGGGGAAGCCCAGATCGCAGCACAACAGCTTCCGGTCGCCAACCTCCTGGACTACTCGGTGCTGAAGATGCCCATCTTAGAACGGGTTGGCCACAGCCCAGAAGAACACTGCCAACGTTAGTTTTCGCCTCACCCATCCGCCAATTTTTAGGAACTAGTTGGCCAGCTTTTCGATCATTATTGAAGGGGTTGTGTGTGTATGGGTCTTGTGAGAAAGTAAATCAGTGTGGGATGTGTGAAGTGCTGGCTGGGGAGGCGTGGCCTGGGCCATCTGCGGCTGCTCCACGTAAGGCTGACGCTGGGGAAAGGGAGATGTCCTATTCCCCTGCCCTTAGGGAATTCCCGGTAAGAGATTTCCCGCTAGAGCAGTTGCATGACGAAACCCTGAAGCACGCGTTTGACCAAGTGAAATTAATTGATTGGTCAGTGTCTCCAGCCGGGTATTGCACTCACATATCCATATTTTTCAATTATAAATGATCGGTTGTATAGAGTGACACAGGACACTCGGGCAAATGAAATGTTATTCCAGGCGGCTCATCATAATCCGATGGCAGGTCACTTGGGACAGGGGAAAACACTAAGCAATTGGCAATGTATAAATATATAAACATAAGCGCTGACATTCGATTAAAATATTTAATCATGATTAATCGCTTGATTTTTCATAATCATAGATTTTGAAAATGCTGAAACACGACTGTATCAAAATGCATTTAGTTCCTACTTTAAAAAGAAAACAATATGCAACAATGTTTTATTAATATTTTCAAAACAAAGCCTTTCACAGTATAAAGATTCAAAAGCAAAAAATAGCTCAAAGTAACATTAAACGTTTCCCAAAGGTTAAATGGGAGGTACAAAAATGTAAAGAACTTGTCCCTATAGGTTGTGCATTCATTGCAATGCAAGTTAAATGTCTTAAACCCTTATTCTCCACAATATTAATCATCCGACAGGCTGTGGCTGACAACTTTGCTACAGCAATCGTGAAGTCGTACTCAAATGATTCGCACCGCTTTGAACTCCACATGAAAAGCGCTGCGTCTTGAGCCCTATTCGGACGCTAATTGTTTTACATGGGGATGTAAGGTAATTCCAGCATTTACCGGGGCTAGTCAGTTATTTTATTAAAAATATCAGTGTTTTTCTCCCTCCACCTGCAAGAAAATTCCCAGACAAATTACTTACTGTTTTTTGACAAACACCAAGATTGTGTGGTAATTTAATTTCCAAACAAGTCCACATCTCTGAGTTTAAAAGCAGAAATCAATCCAAAAGTCATTTTGGAAAACCTTTTTGACCTCTGCCAAGTGCTGTACAGTTACTATTTGTCAAAATGTATGATAATATGTGGAAATGTTTGAAATTATTAATATTAATAAAGTTATGACCCCACTCCATCACACTGAGTTTGAGCTCTCACATTGAAGAAAAATAGAAAAAAAGAGTTTGCGTAATCCTAACTTTTCCTGAAACGTTCCTCATTTTCTTTACTGTACGTGGTACAGTGCGCACTTGTGAGTGTGCTTGATTATGTTCTGGAGAGAGAGAGAGTGAGAGAGTGCGCAACTAATGATGCACTGTATTTAGATCTCACATGAATGCAGATATACTTCACTGAACTGTAATAGTTCTAAACTGACATGCAATTGTACTGCAATGCACTATATATTAGTACTGCAGTTAAATGGCATTGTAAGTGCAGTACAGTTTGTCTTTACAGTACAGCATCATTGTACTACACAAAACTGCACTTTTTACTACACAGATTGCGACAGAGCACATTTGAGAAGAAAAAAACGAAGCAGCAGTTCACAGTCAAAACAGCCATTTCACAGAGAGCCTCAAATAGATTGAAACAGTCAGACATGCTGTAGAAGACGTGGCAAGGAAGCACATAACATACAACATTGCCCGTTTCTGCACATGATGCCATGTGCAATTTTTGCATGAGAAAAAGACGTCACACAAAAGTCTACAGACTTTACAGACAAAGACTGTAAGTGAAATAAGCACAGCAGATGGAAAAGAGAATGAGGACATTTCATTCTTATGTTCCGTAACTGCAGATGAAACACTGGCTCCATGGCATGTAAAACTGAAAATGGGAAACACAGATGTGGATTTCAAATTAGACACGGAAGCAGATGTGGCTGTAATACCAGCAAACGTGTACAGCATACTGCAGCTCGGCAAACTGGAATTGACAGCAAAAATCCTTCAAGGGCCAGGGCAGACACGACTACATTTAAAAGAATAAATCACAGCCACATTAAACCATGAAAATGTGTAGAAAACACAGGATATACTGTATATTTTGTAGCTAGACTGAGAACAAACACCATTGCTGGGGCAGCCAGCCATACAGGCCCTTGGATTAATAGCCAGGATGAACACTGTTTGTTTAAACAGCACAGAGGCTGTAAAACATCAATTCCCTGAGCTTTTCAAAGGACTGGTGAGACTAGAAGTGGATTATGAGATTTTACTAAAGCCAGATGCTGTACCATTTTTCCTTTCCATACCCAGACGCACATCTTCACCACTCTTACCAAAAGTGAAAGCAGAACTCACCAGGATGGAGACACTGGGGGTCATTGTGAGAATGGAGGAACCAACGGATTGGTGCGCTAGCATGGTAGTGGTACCAAAACCCAACGGCACAGTCAGAACATGCATCGACCTGACAAAGTTGAACAACTCAGTAAAGAGAGAAAGGCACATGAACATGACTGTAATCTGAAAGCAGCATTAAACAGTCTGACAGAGGCTGGAATCACACTAAATGAGAAGTGTGAGTTCTCTAAACACAAAGTGAAGTTCCTGTGACAGATCGTAGAAGGCATCAGAGCTGACCCTGACAAAGTGAGAGCTGTGGCCTTGCAAGAGCCAAAAAATCTCAGCGAAGTAAGAAGGTGCTTGGGTATGGTAAATCACCTATGAAAATTCCTGCCTCATCTGGTGAAATGAACAAGACCACTCAGAGGAGACCTGCTGATGAAAACGAGCATGTGGTCATGGGGATGTGCGCAACAACAAGCTTTTGATGAGGTAAAGATAGAGCTGAGCACACTACCAGGTCTTGCATTGAACAACCCAAAGGCTGTAACAGTCGTGTACGCAGATGCTTCTTCTTATGGTTTGTGAGCAGTTATCCTACAAAAACAAAATGACCAGGTGAAACCAGTTATTTATGCATCAAGAACTTTGAGCATTACAGAGCAAAAATATGCTCAAATCGAAGAAGAGGTGTTTGCCACCACATGGGCAAGCGAGCAATTCTAAGAATTCCTCATTAGCATCACATTCCACATAGAAACCGATCACAAACCTCTTGTTCCTCTGCTGGGCACCAAAGACCTGGATGAGCTTCCGCCCAGAATTCAGAGGTTACGCATAAGGTTGATGAGGTTTACCTACACCATTTCCCATATTGCGGTCATGTGCACCTGTGGAAGGGTTAAAACGTTTTTTAACAGACCTAAGTTTTAAACACCCAGAGCTTCAACGATTCACACCTTAAGTCAACGGGGGGACATATTTTTGAGCTGAAAAAGGTGCAGTGGTGACTCACATGGTGCAATGCAAGATCAAACGTGATCAATTAGATTAGCAACATACATTGAAAAAATATATATAAACTAATAAAGAACAAACTCAGTAGGGTTTTATTATTTCTGGCAGTTTTTTTTTTTTTTTGTTGGTTTTTTTTGTTTTTTGTTAGTTTAATTACTGATTGATTTTATGATGTCACATAATATTTGGGAGCACCGTTTCAACAAGAAAAAGGCATTCAGATTTCATACAATGTCATAATCTGACAAGACCCTTATATTGTGAAAGTGAGACGCAAGATAACATGGACACATTGCTGGATAATGTGCACCAGTTCACACCGAAAAAAGAAACTTCATTTGAATACAAAGATGCCTACAACTGATATTGCTGCCTGCTTGCTCAAACTGATAATGCTGTGTTTAGTTGTTTTTGAACCAGATCGAATCTCCTGCCTAGGTATCTGTACAAGGATGCCAACAATACGTAGTAAATTTATTAAGAACTCAACCCCAGTTAAACCGTAACACCAGAGAATGACGTAGAGGAAACCCCCAATATCACAGTACAATACGGCGGCAGACATTATTAAAAGAAAACAAACACACCAGCAACTGTAGAACATTAGGTAATAAAGTGGAGCAAGGAGAACAAATCTTCCTCGGATGTCATGTTCGTTATTTAAATGCATCGTGGACTCGTTGTCTCGGTTCGCTCGGCTGCAGTGTGCACAATACAATGTGACAAAAAGCAATAATGTTCCACACTATTATGAACGACACTCACGCTATAGTAGGCTACTGTATAATATAATTAAGTTGAATAATAAACTTTATCATGTAATCATGATTGCTGCCGACCTATGCGCTTGTATCGCCAGTGAATTTACCTTTAAAACACAATCGTGGCAACACATATTTATAATAACTTATAAGTTAAATACCATGTATATATTATATACAGTACAATGAGAACAAATGACCAACAATGATCTTAAAGTACACAGTGTCAGTGCCAGCCACAGGGCAAAATATCTTTTTGTGAATCTGCTGGATGTAGTTTACTTACTGCATGTATCCAAACAGACAATAAGATATGTAAAGCTGGTCTCGAACCCACAGTTAACAGGAACAAGCAGAATCCTGTAGATGACACAAGCACACAGCCCCTAGGCAATCAATCCACATGTGATTTTAAAAGAACTTCAGTTTTTAACTACTCCACACCAAATGCTGTAACTTTCAAACAACAATTTAAACAAGATAAGCACATTTATATATATTTCATCACATTTATGAGCAGGTGTCAATTGAACCACTCTATATTAGTCTAACACTGCAGACTAGCCAGGTCAATTATAACACGGGTAAAGAGAGAGTTCACCCCAAAATGAAAATTCTCTCATCATTTACCCTCATGCCATCCCAGATGTGTATGATTTTCTTTCTTCTGCAGAACACAAATTAAGATTTTTAGAAGAATATCTTAGCTCTGTAGGTCCATACACTCCAGTGGTTAAATCCATGTGTTAAGACATTATATAATAGGTGTGGGTGAGAAACAGATAAAAATGTAATTTTTTATCATAAGTTCTCCTCCCTGCCCAGTAGGGGGCGATATGCACAAAGAATGTGAATCGCCAGAAACAGAAGAAGGAGAAAGTGAAGGGGAAAGGGCTTAAATATTCAAGATATTCAAGATATTCAGAGTCGTCTGGAGTACTTTTATTTTGCCCTTATGTGGATTTTGGAGCTTCAAAATTTTGGCACCAATTCATTTGCATTGTATGGACCTACAGAGCTGAGATATTCTTCTAAAAATATTTTTGTGTCCAGCAGATGAAAGAAAGTCGTACATATCTGGGAAGGCATGAGGGTGAGTAAATGATGAGAGAATTTTCATTTTTGGGTGAACTAACCCTTTAATGCCATTAACTAAACGCATTGTTGTTGTTTTTTTTATTAGGATTAACAAATTAAATTATGAATGTTCACAATGTATTTTTGTTTTGATTTTCAGGAAGATAATTAAATAGCTAATATCTATGAAGCAACAGTTTTAATTTATTGAAAAATATTCTACACATCAAAAAAACAACAACAAAATACTATACAAATTATTATTTGTATAGTATTTATTTATTTATTTATTTTTATTATTATTATTTTTTTTTTGATGTGTAGAATATTTTTCAATATTACAATGTTAATCATAAAAACTCTCACTTTCTTCACACTACTAAATGATGGTGACAGAAGTGTCCCACCTGGCCGTGATTTTGCGAACGAGTCTCACGTGTGAGAATTTAAAGTTTTCACATGGCGGCACTGCACACGGTAAAGAGGATCAATTTCGTTCATTACCCAATATTGATGACTATTGTTGATGTCTCCACTACTGTCAATAAAAGACTTCTCTGATCGTGTCAATACGTCACAACTTTTCTCATTTAAGCAGGAGAGCGATTACACGACTGCGATGGCACGGTAAAAGAGAAAAATAAACATTTGTAGGTAGAGAAAAAAGCTAGGTAGGACGTGTCCTTTGAAGGCTGCAGTATACCAAGTGTCCTTTTTTTTGGGGGGGGATTTTTCCCCTTTTTCACCCAATTTGGAATGCCCAATTCCCAGTGCACATTTAAGTCCTTGTGGTGGCATAGTGATTCGCCTCAATCCGGGTGGCGGAGGATGAATCCCAGTTGCCTCCGTGTCTGAGACCATCAACCCACGCATCTTATCACGTGGCTTGTTGAGCACGTTGCCACGGAGACGTAGCGCGTGTGGAGGCTTCATGCCATCCACCGCAGCATCTGCGCTCAACTCACCACGTGCCCCACCAAGAACTAACCACATTATAGTGATCACAAGGAGGTTACCCCATGTGACTCTACCATCCCTAGCAACCGGTCCAATTTGACTGCTTAGGAGACCTGGCTAGAGTCACTCAGAACACCCTGGGATTTGAACAAGCAAACTACCAAACTTCAGGGGTGGTAGGTGGTAGTTTAAATGAGATGGCCTTCGTAGGACAAATGGAAACGGAACGTAACATGGTTGCTATGACAGCACGCCACTCTTTAACAAGGGCGAGCACTTTGAGTGAGAAGAGAACAAAGTCCCTCTGGAAGGGAATGCATGAGGTACATTTTAGGAGAGTTATAATGATGTAAAGAGGAAAAAAAAAATAGATTTTACAGGTGTACTTTTAGTCTAATACTTTAATTATATTTTAATATAATTATACATATTATACACTCTGCACCCATCTACTGAGGTACTTCAACTTGGTAATTAACATTCCTTGCGTTTGAACATCATATTTATGGGCAAGTTGGCGTCCTTTTTTTTTAAGACATTTCCGTTGAAGCAAAGAATTGTGGGTTGCGAGTGCCCACGAAGGATACACCTCATGCATCCTCCGAATTCCCGTGAAAGAAGGTCGCATTCGAAGGCTGCATCCAAAGTGTCCTACTTGCTTTTCAGAAAAGAGACAGTCTCGATGACGTATGCGACCTCCAGAGGACGCAGCCTTCCAAACGAGACACAGCCAGTGATTGGGTGATTAAGCCTAAATGCCTAATGGGTGGCACCGACCTACCCGTGGCTATGCCAGTGCATTGGAGATTTGGAGGATTTGGATTTACTCTTGCAAAAATGTCAGGTTTTCACAGTTTTTTTTATTTTATTTTTCAGATTCCAAATTAATTTAGTGTAAAGACTGATCAGAGGACCAGTTTCGATTTGATAAATGGGCCACATTTGGCCACTATATAAAAAATCACTTATATGAAAAATATATACAGTACACAGTGAAAATTAAATACAAAATGCAATACAAATTCCAATTCAAAGTTACTTTTGATTTGATATAATTTACTTAATGTAAACATACAGACACAGTGAATATTTGTGTGAATATTTTTTTCCACATTTATTCTTATACAGCTTCTACAATACAACCAGTATGAGATTAACTTGAGAAGTTTTTCGATTTATTAATATCTTACAAGTAATTTCAGTGAAATAAGTTAAGCATTGATTTAACCTTTGGATACTGTTCATTAAAGGCCGACACCTGTTCTTGACCCTGAACTGTAATCATACATTGAATTTATTTTATTTTTTACTTTTTTTTATAAATGAATGTCAATAAAATCATTATATTAAACTCTTGAATTTCATCTGGAATTTGATGGTATTTAGACTTAATTTGATTCTAAAAAAATATTTAAATAAATATTCAATAAACAATACAAAACACATTTTATATTAATTTCACTTCTGTAAAAACACAAACCTTTACATAAACATTAACCTGACAAATCAAGAAATTATTAGATTGTGTCAGGCTTTTGGACCTTTTGCTGCCATCTGGTGAAAGAAAATACATGACATGACATGTAACTCAAAGCCAGTAGGTGGCTTCTGTTATCCATTGATTTAGATGGGCCTAGTCTCTGTAACCCAATCTTGAAACAAACTTAAGTTTCAAGATGTATTTCACAAGTTGTGAATTTGGAAATACACTTAGACATTATCAAAGACATATTTAAATTTTAGATTAAAATTTCTTGTTTTGAAGTGTCGGTTCTTGTAATAATGCTACAATATGTTTACAGTCAAACCTGAGGTATTATGAGAAGACTTAAAGCATTGAATAAATGAGTAAATTGAGTAAATGAATTGAGTACATTGAGTAAATGAATACAATTTCAATAAAACAAATATCACTAAATAGATATGAACAGCAATTAACAGTGATAATACAATTTGTGTTCAAACAGAAAACTTTGTAATGGCAAACTTAACATTTTTGGGAGGAAAATATCAAAATTCAAATCAGTGACAGCAATAATGTGTAGGGTCAGACTCTGACTTTGACCTGTATGTTCATGTGTGTGTGTGTGTGTGCTACATAGTGGCTGATTTTGAAAAAAAAAAAAAAACATTTTTTTTTTTTTTTAAATAACTGCATTATAGTCTCACAAATTTTACAAATTAATTTCTTTGTGTGAGTGTGTGCGTGTGTGTGCTTTTTTTTACATTGTGGATGTGCTAGAGCCTCACCCCATCATTTCTATGTGGGTGTGTTCCACATTGTAGCTGATTGATTGATAGATTTTATTTGATAAATAAAAAAAAATGCTGTGTTGTAGGCTCACCCATTCATTTCTTATGGTGGTCAAATTTGACCCCAAACAGTAAGAGTGTCACTTTTTTTTTTTTTTTTTTATTATACTCATCAAATCAAGTCCAGTTTGTGTGTGTGTGTGTGTGTGTACTTATACTCAAGAAAATACTGCTCTCAAAGGCACAAGAATCGAATGCTTTTGTGTTGTATTTTCAACAAAACAAATTCTCTCTGGGGAGCACACCCCCGGACCCCCTTAGATATAAGGTTGTATTAGGCAGATTTCTATGCGTAACCTCCAATGAAATACTGCAGACGCCCATACCAGAAGCTTTTTGTTGTATAGGTCAGACAGACTTGTCTGTTGAATGCAAATGATTTTACTATAAGTGTGGACAACCCTTGTCGGTGAATTCTTATGTTTTACACTTAGTGAGGCAAACCAACAGAGCAATGAAAATAAATAAATAAAAAGGCTCAATATAAGCTCTGTAAAAAAGATTAATCAATGACCAATCTATTTGAAACTGCCAGTTTCCTCAGGCAGAAAAGACGTTTATATCTTTTCTTGCCATCTGTACTGCTTTCAAAGGTCAACTTGCTATTAAATTTAGTGCCCAAATATTTGGTGTTGTCTACAAGCATGACCATTGATTAGAGTGTTAACAGGTGCAGGGGGTAAAAAAATGACTGCTGACAAATTGTAAAATGTAAAAATGAGGACTAGTTGCTCTGCACAATGAATAAGCGACCAGCTACCAATGTTATCAGGGGCCTACCAAACCCAGGGCCAATTCCTAGCTTTACACTGCCAAAAAGAGATAACAAACCCTGTTTACATTTACATTAGTAACCTCTGGTGACTGGGGCTCTGTAGAGTACACTTTAAATAAGACAATTTTCTGACTATAATCATGGACATCAAATCTGAACTGTAAGTGATTTACTGTATCATGCTGTAACAGGTAAAGGTCGGGCTGAACAATCAACGTAAAAGTTTAATGAAAAACTCATCATAAAACCAACATAAACAAACACAGACACACATGCAACGCGGCCGCGTTGTCCAAGTTGTGTTGACAGAAATCAGGTCTCTTAGATTATGATGTGACCTGTGACCTACAAGTTTGGCACAACTATGTTTATATTCAGTGTTTATTTATTTATTTATTTAGCTTTGTAGTGTACAAAATCAAGGGGTTATTTCTTATTTTAAATCATAAATTTACAGAAGGGCCCAGTTTAATGTAATTAAATACATTTTTAATACTTTTTTTTTATATAAAAATGTACATAATCAGCATAACACATTGGGCTTCATTTATGAAACAGAAGCAGAACATATTTTTGTGTAAATTGTTCGTAAAGCTGTTCTGACATAAATTCTCAGATTCATGAGCTTTTGTATTTTCAAAATGTTTATTGGTACCTGCTCCTGAGTCATGGACATGTGTAAATTGTGCATAAAAAACATTCAAATATTTTGTTCTTTCAGAGAAACTGCTAGACTGCATTGTAATAAAACTTAAATGAAATAGAAAAAAAAATAAAAAATTAAGAATACATTAAAGTAACCTCAATAATTGACATAATCTAGTAAATAAAACAGGTATTGTTTTCTTTTTAAAATATAGTACTTAATTGAATTACATTTCTTCTCAGCCAGCATTGAAAGGTGGAGAATCTAAGTGTGGCTAATGTGGGCCCCAGCTGGGTAACCCAGCAGATTCTCCATAGCTGTGTCGGGCTAAATGAGGGCGTGTTAGTGTGTGCCAGGCCCAGTTGCATTCCCACTGTCACTTCTGGGGCTTTATCGTGCCTCCTCTGGGCTTCCTCGGGGCCAACGGCCAAAGAAGGCCAACTGGGGATTGAGGCGGGGTCAATGTCAAGGGCAGAGTTTAGTGAGGGTGTGGGACATTCCTACTTGATATCTCAGATCACCGACAATAAAGGCCTTCCATTGCCAGATACTCGGAAGATGATGTTTAAACAAAAAAAAAAAAAAAAAAAAAATGCATGCCCACTTGTAACACTCTCTCTGGAGATTTGAGTATTTTAATGTGTTGATTAACTTAATGAAGCACAGAGCCAAACAGTAAGTGTCGGTAATCCACAGATTTAATGGCTGGTTCACGACTGCACACTCACCTCATACATCAGGGAGAGAGAAGTGCAAAATAAAACACTTTGAGCATTACAAAATAAAGAAATAAAGAAAAGATGAGTACAGCAGAGCAGATCTGTGGCCATTACTCTTTACCTGCGCATGTATACTAAGCGCACACACCACACTCAACATGAAATATGCAAATAAGAAGGGCTAGTGTCTTAAAGGTACCGTGCATACACAAATAAATGTCATTTTTACCAACTGTTGCAGCTCCCGTTAGCTTAACGGGTTTGACTCTCACCAAAGACGTCTGCTAGCAACCCAAATGATAAACAATGCTGCAGCGCTTGCATTTGTGCTACAAGTATACAGTTATCACAAGAGAGTTTAATTTACCATGTTTTGCACACCTGTCTCTGCAAACGTTTGTTTAACAAGCTTTAATATCTTGTAATGTAGGAACTTTGACTCATTGATCAATATCATTTAATAAAAGTGAGTTTACCCTTACAAAAAATCTAGAGTTCCACAAACTTGACACAGATTTGCCACTCATTATTTTCACATGCAAATGAGCTTGTGATTTGCCATATATGTTTGCCAGAAGTTTGCATCTCTTCACCAGTAGTGGTGAACCTGCAGTAAACCTTTGGCAACAATGGCCAATTTGCCACACAGCTCATTTGCATGTGAAAATGATATACAGCAAATTTGCCATGAACTCTTGATTTTTGTAAGGGTATCACTAACTTTGTACCTGTCTTTGTATCTCTCTGGGTGCCAACATGTTTGTGTGACGTCACGCACCTGCATCTCAGTGAAAAAAATTTGCGAACACAGTACAAATACGGTAAGACACACAATGGACAAAGCGGAGCCCAAAGGAAGAACTTTCCATAGTTCGAAATCATGGACGGTGTGCTGGGACATCATCCTGCTGTTGGTGGAGAGACCACTCGGGACACCATGGCAGTTAAAGTCAGTGAGTTGAGGGGTGTGTGACATTTGCACCAGGATGGCGTATTAAGGGCGGGTTTTAGGGCAATGCTGCAGGGCTTTTGGCCTGATGGTCTCGTGGACCGAGGTCTGAGGCTATTGGCCCCAGCTGGCCAGTTGATAGTGGAAAAGTGGATAAAGAGAGCCATATCCCAAATAGGGCCAACATGGAGCATGCGGACAAACCCATTTGGGGCCCATACTTCAAGCCCATGTCTTACCTTGATTGGCCTCAACTTTCAATGTTGACTGGGTTTGATTTTTTTATTTTTATTTTTTCAAAGTTCCAACTCTGCTTCATAAATTTGGTCTTGTTTTTGCAACAGCAGTGCTTGGTATTGGGAGAATAGCACTCGTGGGAAGCACTCATGATGGCTGGTTCTACAAGTTGGTTCAAGACAGATAACTTGTGTGTCTCTGTGTTAGTTTTATTACTATTACTTACATTGTACTCTTGTACTCCTTTCTACTCTTGTAATCAGGGACGGTAACCATCTGGAGGGATCTCACTATAGAAACCAAATAGACATTTTAATTGTTAAAGTTTAATATGTGTTTGTTTTAGGGATGTGCACGATTAATAGATTAATTGAGTACTCATTCTGCACCAGCTAGTCAACAATTAAAAACACTACTGGAATATTGCAAATTGTTGATTTACCTTTGTGCATTTGCCTGCCGTGAGCAATCCTGAATTACATTGTACTTTATCTCTGAATAAATTACCTCTGACAATACTTGTAATATTTTATTCTTATTGAATTCTACTCTGTTGGTATTCGGTTCTTGTTAGAGTCATTTGCTTTTATGGTGGAAAGAAAATGCAAAGCATTACGAGAAACTCAGAAGCTTATCAGACTTGTATGCGACTATGCACGTTAAATCTCTGAACACTTACAGAGCACATTTTATAAAATCTTTCACCACTTGTTTTTCTGCATATTAACACGTGAAATTATTTAAATGTGATGCCTTTATGAAGTCTCAGAGTTTATATTTGTGCATCACCTTTATGCCATCTGTATCGGTTTCTATGTAATCTCTGGGTGACTGCAAATGTTTTAGCTGTTATTAAAATAAAATAAATATCAGTTGTATTTATATTGTTCTAAGAAAAAAGCATAGTTTTTTGAAGATAACTTGTTTTTATTTTAAGTAATGTTTTTGATTATATATACCAGGCGGTGTGTGAAAAATGCTCGGAGGATCATCAAAGTGTAATTTTTTTGAAGAAATAATACTTTATGCTACGTCACCTGATATATTTTAAAAAATAATTAAAAATCGCTCTTGCTACAGTATATAGGATACCCGGGCTATATTCTAATTTACATGAAATTATTATTTATTTTTTAGAACATTTTCGGTAAATGAAGAGCAATGGACCAGTGCATGATGAATGATTATATTCTTTTTATTATTATTAAATATTCATAATGCATATTTTGTTTTATTGTTGTAGTATAATGATTATTTAGTTACCATTATGAAAAAAAAAACATGCATAAACACTCTTAATAAATATCACTTTGGCATATTGGTTATTGCAAAATAAATATTTACACTAATAATTGTACTGTCTTTAAATGTGTCACACATTATAATGTTTATTATAGATCAGTTGAACTGATCAAAGAGTCTGGTGTAATATGTGAATCTCTGTTTTTTCTGGAGTTCGGTTACCTTGATGAAATGTATGTGATCGTCTGTGTGTAAAAGCTGCTCAAGCTCAGTGTCTCTCCTCTTCAGAACATCAGTCTCCTGCTCCAGTCACTTCAAGAGTTCTTCAGCTTCACACACCACAGCCTTTTCTTGATCTCTGATCAGCTGTGATCAATCATAAGACATGGGATACATCATATGCCATTGCCTGAACCTTGGACTTAAGATAGACCTCACCGAAATTACTGGCCAGTTGAACTGCGATGCACCTAACTGATCTCTGCCTGTATCACCTCGGTCTAATGATGGACTACACTCTTGAAATGGAATACATAGACTATCAATTAGTTGCCAACAAACCCCTTCATCAGCCAACTAACAAAGGACAATGCATCTATGAGAACTTCTGCAGTTAATCCAGGATGGACTTCAAAGACATTAGTCATTAATCTTAAAGTTCATACAAAATCTTTGTTTAAACACTGACCCTTAACACTTAGTTTAATAAATTTACACCATGACTTGCACTATCTATAAGTAATATTGGCATTATATTAATGATGTTAGCCAGAGGGGAACTGGCCCCCACAGTGAGCCTGGTTTCTCCCAATGTTATTTTTCTCCATTAACCAACATCTTATGGAGTTTTGTGTTCCGAGCCTTCGGCTTGCTCACTGGGGTTCTAAATACAATTATTATTAAATTACTTATTTTTAAACACAATTCACAATCGTATTTTATCAAACTACACAATGTTGACTCAGATATAATAGATATTACAGTTTCATTTTCTGTTAATGCATGATTTTCTGTAAAGCTGCTTTGGAACGATGTGTGTTGTGAAAGGCGCTATACAAATAAAAATGACTTGATTTGTGTCATGTCAGAGCGGCTTCTCTCAATGGAGCGCATCAGCTCAGTAAAGATCCTTTCACTGTCCTCCACTGCTATATGTGCAAAGAGCTGTTTACAATCACACGGTGGGCTTCAGTGGGACTGAAAGAGCTCCAGTAGTTGAGGAGAGAGAGTCCTGAGTCTCAATCTTCTCTTCTGCTCAAAACTCACCTTATGAGACTTCACAGACTCTCTCAGCTCCTGAACATATTTCTCTTCCTGCTGAATGCTCTGCTTGAATTTTCTGTGTCTCCTCCAACTGTTTCTGTATGACAAAGAAATTACAGTATTTTTAATGGATTCAGCAGAGATTTTATAAAGATCAGGGTTGCGTTTCCCAAAAACATCATAAGCCTAAGTAGATCATAGAAACCATTGGTGTCAGTGGTCTCTATGATCAACATAAATCTCGCAAGGCTTTTAGGAAACACAGCCCAGTTTGTTTCAGGTGCTGGATATTGGCCCCCTTTAAATTACCACTTTATTTTAAGTCTCTTTAACACATGTGCAGTTAAATAGGTAACTATAATGCTACTACTCTGTAAGTTTAAGCAATGGTTCCAAAACAAAAGTACATCTATGTGTAGCGCCCCCTACATAGTACTAACTACATATTTGCCTAAATCCTGTTACAAATAAGTACAGGAAACCCTCAATTTATGTTCAGTGGAGTTCCATGGAATTATTTGGTGCTAAGTATTCTGAGTAACATGTTCAAGTATTGCATTATTGCCACCTAAACACTAAAGAACCTCTTGTTTGTTCTGTTTCTAAGGAGAAACAGTGGAAATATTAGGAAAAGCATGCTACTGTTCTATAGGGGGAATTCACTAAGAATGAACTGCATCCAGTAAATGCGCTATATATTAGCACGCACTCTCTGTGGTGGTTTAGCCCCCTCATTCATTAAGGAATTATGCAGATCAGCCAACAGCACAAATGCGTCCACAAAAGTGTGTAGAATGCAATTCTGATTTTGGGGGCCGATACTGAGTGCTATATAGTGGAGGATGCTGCAGAGCACTTTATTTTTACACATTCTGCTGGGACTGTACATCATCACTGTGATCCAGACACCTAAATCATTTCTTAAACATGCCGAACACTGCGCATCTTGATATGTTCCAGGTTATAACGCTTTTCTCATTTGATCATTATTTGATGAATTACTGCTGATATGATCATTTGAAAATGTTCACAAATATCTCATTTAAATAAAATGTATTTTACCAGCTGCTTTCTTTCACGATAATAACACGATCTAAATTGCACCAGGCAATTTTTGTGAATGAAGAGCAGTCTACAATGAGCCTAATTTACATAGAAAGGAGGCTTGTTTTCGCAGAATGTAATGACAATGACTTCATTTAAAGCTGAAGTATGTAACTTTTCTGTGTTCAAATACATTCTCCTATCCCAGCTTAATATGCAGAGACACTATAAGTAAGCCATTCATAGATTAATTTCTTGAAAACTCTATGCATTCTCTCTGGCACTTTGAAAAATCCTGTTTCTGTTGAGTGATTCGCTTAGACCCACAACATTGCTCAACCAATGGCGTGAGTTGGGACTATCTCTTTGTTTGACCAATGGTAGACGGGGGGCATATTCAGAAAGCAGTTTTGAAAACAAAGTTTATATTTGCAATTCGGTTTGTGGCACTAGTGGTGCAGATATTACATACTTAAGCTTCAAATAATCAAGACGCAGCACAATTTCAGTTCTGATTGCGCCTGCTAAAATAGATTACGAGTTGTTAGTGAATCATGCTGCCTTCACGTGCTATCGGAATTATCTTAAATACAAGTTTCCCACTCGGTAGCTGCACATGAATGACCCCTCAAATCGTAATTACGACTGGGAAACTCTGTGATAATTTTGATACCCGAGTTTCCGAGATGGGAGGAGTCCTAAACTTTTCAACATTTCAACTTTCAACATACAGTTTCTGTAGTGAATGACAGGTTTTGTTAATTTTTCTAAATACAGCAAATTGTTAGCGCTTGCCGTTTTAGTCATATTCATTTATGTATATCAGCAACCATTCTATGCATGTTGTGCATTTTTACACCTTGAAAATAGCTTGTATTTGACCAAAATTTCCTTATTGTCAGCAAGCTAACTGAGTGATATGTATAATAGTGCCAAAATAAAAGTTCCTCAAGAAATATGTATGAATGAACCTGGCATCGTCCATGTTTCCTATTCTTTCTGACAACAATGCACGTGAACACGACATACTCTTAATTATCACTTCAGAAGTGGGAAGTAGGATAATTCTGATAGCACATGAATGCAGCATAAGACGCAGGTTTTTATGCTGAAATACCACATGCAAAAGTGGCACAACTGTTTAGTGAATCTGTCCCTAAGTTTCTGCACTATATTGTACAGTATATATTTTGTGCACAGTAAGTGAAATTTCTGTATGTAATACCAGATGACCTACTACATTTGGCAATATGAGGTCTATATATACCTTTCCCCATAATTCAATGTTTTACTTGACCTTCCATTTGTCATATATGAAATGAATCAGAAGTAATATAAGTCGTGATATTTTTATTGTCTCATTATTATTTGAATGACTTCTATATTTTACACAAATTTTATAAAATTATTATTTTTTTATTTATTTCCGAGATGATAACTGAATTGCACTTGCTAAATTAAACATACAACTTGGTGAGTTCATGTGAAAGCAATGTAGCATACTACTGTTTGAAACATTTCTTGTTGCATAATGTTTCAAATATAGTTTAGTGTGCAGTATGCAGTAAGAAGTACACTAGTAGTCCATTCCAGTCGATCGCAGACTGCTTCTCAGTCAATTGCAAGAGTAAACTGCACTCTGGTTTACCTTCTCTCTCTCTTCACCGTTCCCACATGTCTCAGACCTCAAATACTTAAAATGTTAACCATTAAAAATGACAGCAATGAAATCAGGAGCTAAATTCGAAATCGCATACTAACATACTACTCATACTATTTCATATAAATATATGGCAGAAATAGCAAGAGTAGTATGCTAGTATGCTAATCCAAATTCCGCCAGATTTTAGCTGTGCATACTGGGTATGGTTTGTTTCTATGGTTTTAGCTAGGCACGTTACGTTATTAGTAGGGACTCACTGTTACAGTGGAGAGGTTGAGAGAGCTGCGACTTCAGCAAAGTAAAACGCAACTATGGCAGAAGCAAAAAAACTGAAAATATATAATTTTCATTCAGACTGGGAGGAGGATTTGTTTTTGTTTATTCAAAATCGAAGTCCATCTGTCATATTTGCAATGCAAGCGTGGCCTTACCGAAGAAGGGCAATTTGGAGCAGCATTTCAAGAATGTGCACAAAAGCTACGATGCAGATTTCCCGGCTAAATCAGCTCTACACACCCGAAAAGTCTGGGAATTGAAGGGGCAGTTAGCAGCACAGTTATCCCGTGGCACTGTTACACGGCGATGCGAGGGAATGGCAGAGGATGTCGAGGAGCAGTTGAGGAAGGATATTGAACAGTGTGAATGTTTTTCTCTTCAATTCGACGAGTCAACAATGTCATGGATGTGGCTCAGCCATGTGTTTTCATCAGAATGGTTTTTGGAGACATGGGTGCAAAAGAAGAGCTTCTCACCATTTTGCCATTGAAAGGACACACTAGAGGTGAAGATATTTTTCAAGCTTTTATGGAATTTGTCAGCAAGACCCAATTGCCCCTCTTCAAACTCATCTCTATCACAACTGGTGGTGCTCCAGCAATGGTGGGCCGTACTAGCTGGTTCATTGCATTGTGCAAACAGTGAATATTACCCGGACTTCCTTAATTACCACTGTATAATCCACCAGCAGGCATTGTGTGGAACGATTTTAAACATGAAAGAAGTAATGGATGTTGCAATGAAGATTGTGTGTTCCGTTCAGGCCAGGAGTCTACAGAGAAGATTATTCCGTGCTCATTTGGAAGGCTGCAACACAATGACCTGCGGAACTTTCCTCACATGCAGGCAGAACTTCAGAGTCAGGGCAAAGACTTTGTGCAACTTGACAGTGCACGTTATGAGGAGTAAGTTCAAAGCATATTGTTCAAATTTGAGAGGCGCTTTACAGACTTTTCATCCATCGAGCCTGTTGCCAGCTATCTGTATTTTCCATTTGGCCCAAGTATTGATGTGGATTGTATTGCCTCCAAAATCGTATCATTGTTCCACTTGGATAGCTCTGCTGTTGAGAATGAGATTCTCACACTGCAAAATGACAATGAGATCAAATCCAGGGCAACACCTGGCATGAATGGAGAGTTCTGGAACTTACTGCCTGAACAAAAGTATCACAACCTCAGAAGATGTTTTATGTGAGTATGCTTTCTCTCACATGTAAATCATCAAGTCAAAGTACAGATCTACAATGACTGATGACCAACTTGTGGCCTGCTTAAGGCTTGCGACCAGCTCCTACTGCCCTGACTATGAGAAACTAACTGCGTCCTCCTAGTGCCAGAGGTCCCACTAGGGTAGAGAAATAACTTTATTGTCACTTTTCTAACTAGAACTAGGCTATGTTCTATTATATCTGGATTAGGCCTACTTTTCTGTTTGTTTTGTGCATATTAAATATGTAGATACGCTATGAGTAGTGACTGTGGTTTTCTGTTTGGACTGGTAGATCTCGGCACACTGACAAATGTAAAAATAGATCTTGGTTCAAAAAATGTTGGGCACCTCTGGGTTAGAACAAATATTAAATATTATTTGCAGAAAACGAGTGCTCTTATTTAAAGGTGCTATATATAAGATTGACAACAAGCATTTGAAATGGGTACTGCAGTCCAAATTCAAAATATTTGATAGTTGTCTGCCCTGATTCAGATTCGAAGCTCGAAGCCAGAATTAGCCAACTCAGCATCCGTTTTAAAGGATTTCTGGGCTTTAAGCTGTCTCCAACTTCCAAAGGCATCTCCAATATTTATCCTTGTTTTACTACACCTCTGGTCATGGTGGTTTTTAGACAGATGGCGAGGCTATTTAGGTCGGGTGGAATCTGTTATCTCTGCAGCACGCAATATTGTTTGCCTGCAAACTTGTTCAAATCTGGCAACCTGGTGGTGTCGAAATACTATTGGTGAGTGGGCAGTGGGCGGGATCACACAGGCCAAAACATAAACAGAAATTCCGTCCCGGAATGGAAAATTCAAAGTACAATATACTGACTGTAGCATTGTTATCGGAGAAGCCAGTATTTCATCTAGTTTCCTAATTCTCTAATGACATATTACAAATAGTTTTGGATGGGCTAGTAAAATATATGCAAAAGAAATGGGGATTAATAGAGTCAAGATGAGCCCAACAGTTGTTATCCCATGAACAGAACCGTGGGTACATAAGACACTACAAATAGACATGCATATGTTGGAAATCAGGAAGAGGGGAAATAGATTTACCAACAGAATTTTCAATCCATGTCAGTGTTAATTACCCCCAGTATATACAAATATTTACAGATGGGTCAAAAGATCCAGAGCATCAGACAACTGGAGCAGCATTTATAGTACAAAAATGGAAAGAAAGTGGAATAAAACAAAGTTCAAATTATTTGGGAGTATATACAGTGTAAATGCTGGTGATATTCATGGCTTTACAGTGGGTATTTGAACACAAACCAGGATACATTTTAATATGTTCTGACTCTGTTTCAGTCCTTAAGAGCCTGAGATCTTTCAAATCCAACCGACAAGATATTCTGTTTAGATTTTTACAATACATACAAGAATAATTCGAGAGGGTACAGTAATTAGGTTATGTGGGTTTATGTGGGTTCTGGCACATGTAGGTATAAAGGGAAATGAGGAGGTGGTTAAATTAGCAAAACAAGCATTACAAAGAGAAACAATAGAATTACAAGTTGCATTAAGTAAGTCAGATGTTAAAGCAGTAATATGGGATAAAGCAATAGAAGAATGGCAAGGAAAGTGGAACAACGAAACAAAGGGTTGATTTCTTTACAGCATAACCAATAAAGTTAATCAGAAAATAGGAAATATAGGTAAGTCAAGGAAAGAGGAAGTTGTTTACAACAGAATAAGGTTAGGACATTCAAATTTAAATAGTACACTAAAAATAATAGGAAAACATCCAGATGGGTTGTGTGAATACTGTCAGGTTGAGGAGAATATATCACATGTAATTACTGAATGCACTAAATATGAACGAGAAAGGAAAAATATGATGGAGGAGTTGATGAAGAATGGAATTAAGGAGTGCAGTATTAAGGAATTAACAAATATGTCATATTGGAAAAACAGTAGAACTTTCTTTGAAAACAGGATTGATAGGTAGAATTTAAGCTCTGTTCCACACTTCGGAGCAGAAGGTGGCGGTAGTGCACCATTTATGTTGGATGCCACCCGCCGTTAAAAACCAAGAAGAAGAAGAAACGCTCTGTGTCTCGTTTGGAAGGATGCGTCCTCCGGAGGTCGCATTTGTCGGCCGCATACGTCATCGTGGCTGTCTCCTTTCAGAAAAGCCTTCGAATGCGACCTTCTTTCACGGGAATTTGGAGGATGCATGAGGTGTATCCTTCGTGGGCACTCACAACCAACAATTCTTTGCTTCAATGGAAATGTCTACAAAAAATTATGCCAATTTGCCCGTAAATATGATCAAACGCAAGTAATGTTATTTCCCAAGTTGAAGTACCACAGTAGATGGGTGCAGAGTATATAATATGTATAATTATATTAATATATAATTAAAATAAAGTATTAGACTAAAAGTACACCTGTAAAATGTATTTTCTTTTCTCCCTACATTATTATAATTCTCCTAAATTTTACCTCATACATTCCCTTCCAAAGGGACTTTGTTCCCTTCTCACTCAAAGCGCTCGCCCTTGTTAAAGAGTGGCGTGCTGTCATAGCAACCATGTTACGTTCCGTTTCTGTTTGTCCTACGAAGGCCGTCTCGTTTAAACGAGGCTTGTTTAAAGGAGGACACTCGGTATACTGCAGCCTTCAAAGGACGCATCCTACCTAGCATGCAGCCTTTGAAATGAGACACAGCCTTTGTGTGTGCGTACGCCCAGGAAGACGGAGGTAGGCCAAAGAAAGTTTATTGTTGTCTACTTTTGGTACAAGTTTGCTTTACTGCATCGGTACAACTTGTGGTTGTAAACCCCCCCCACACACACACAACAATTTTTATTGATTCCATGCAGCAAATCAAATAGACACAAGAAAATGCAGAATCAAACTACATGAAATCATAACTTTTCCCCCCGAACATTAACCCACCCCCCACCCGACACAAACAAGTACCCCAGTGGTCAAATGCCAACTGACAAAGACACACAAATAGACAATAAAACAGCAGAAGATACTTAGAAACAAAATAAAAGAACATAAAAAGCATAGTTTCAAAAATAAAACACAAAAAGGTTGCAACACACACATCCAAAACCACTAGTCTCTCTCCGCTGCCCCTCCCCGATAGCCTTCTAAATAGCTGCCCTATTTCCGGTTGTACAAATCCCGGTTACCTAGCCTTCTACATGCCATCTCCTCTAATGCCGCTACCCTGCCAATCTCTGTGTGCCACTCCTGAAATAAGGGCGCTCCAGCCAACTTCCATCCCCTAAGGATGACTATGTTACTGATCATAACATTGGCTAGAACCCAATTTGTTTTGTAATTATCACCTATATTAATGGCCGCTCCATCACCTAAAATACAGAGTCTGGGGCAAAACAAAATGAGTGCCCAATACCTCACACACAAAACTCTGAACCCTCAAACAAAATTCTTGGATCTTAACACACCACCAAAAAACATGAGTTGTGTCCCCATCTTCTGATTGGCATCACCAGCAGGTGGGTGTGTCTTTAAGACCAAGACTATACAACCTAGAGGGGGTCCAATAGAATCGATGTAGAATCTTAAATTGCATGAAGGACTTTGCTATGCTATCATATTGCTTGAAATAAGAGAGGGGTACATCTATAGGGAGAGACTGTAGCAGGTAGTTGAATTTTGGAATACAATTCATTTTAATAACATTAACCTTCCCAATCATAGATAAATGTAATGAAGCCCATCTGCTCACATCGCTCAAACCTTTTTATTAAAGGGTCCAAATTAACTCACTTAACTAAATCACACACATTTGCTGGGAATAAGATACTCAAATACTTAATGCCCTGTTTGGGCCACTGGAATGCGCCCGGCTGAAAAGCCGTTACCGGGCAGTATGCTGTCAGAGCCAAAGCTTCGGATTTAGACCAATTAACTCTGTATCCCGAGAACTAATTAATAATTCTGTGGAGGAATTCATAATTCTGTGGAGGCAAGGCATAGATCTAGTAGGGTTGGAGACAAATAATAAAATATCATCTGCGTAAAGCAAAAGCTTATGCACCACACCTCCCGCCACCACCCCTGGAAAATCATCCTCCTTTCTTATCGTGGCTGCTTATGGTTCCAGGGCAAGACAGAACAATAATGGGGAAAGAGGGCAACCCTGCCGGGTGCCACTATCCAGAGTACAATAATCTGAAATTAATCCATTTGTTTGTACTGCTGCTACTGGGTGTCTATAAAGTAACTTAATCCAACCAATAAAAGTGTTCCTGAACCCGTACATTTCCAAAATCTAAAAAGATTATCCCTTTCTACCATATCAAACGCCTTTTCGACGTCAAGTGAGATGGCAGTGACCGGAGTCTGATTATTTGCCACTGACCACATGATATTGATGAAACTCCTAATGTTATTAGAAGAGCTATGGCCCTGAATAAACCCCACCTAATCTATATGTATAAGAGCTGTCATAACTTTACTTAATCGATTAGCCAAACTTTTTCACTATTTTAATGTCTAGCTGGATCAGGGAAATTGGACGGTAACTCTTACACTCGCTTGGACCTTTGTCCTTTTTAAGAATCAGACTGATCCGGGCTTAGAGCTCGCCGTTCACACGTCCGAACCTCGCATGGCGTCACGTTACTCTCCGTACTTTTTGTTTTTTATTTTTCCTATACATGTATTTTTTTGGTATCTTGCTTTGCTAATTGTGCACCCATTGATACAGGCTTGGACTTTGTGAACGTGTGTGGCAAATTGTTATCTATTAGTGAAGGGAACAGCATATGGTCTGAGATATCTATTAGTTGCTCTTTTTGTAACACATAATGCAAAAGGTATACTGCATATGTGGTTTACAAAGATTATATCATGGAACATCTCATTTTTGCTCAGCCCTTTTGTTTTCCTGTTATTTTGGATTGTTTGAAAAAAAAATCAAAATGAACTAGTCCTAGGTCGTTCGCCCGATCAGGGGTCAATCTGGGGACACAAAGACATTGCGTACCTATGCCTCTTGGTGGCACTATAACAGTCAGGAATGTAAAAAGTACCATATCTCTGTGCTACCTAACCTGATGTTTCTGAAAATTAAGGCACATTATCATTGTTTTAGTTGCTAACAGACTGTATAATTAATGCTGAATATCTGTTGCAAATGTACTTAAAGGACCTTAAATGCTTGAACCCCGTTAATTGCTGCTTGCAGCTAAATTTAATATTGTCATTCTTGTTCACCCTTAAAAATGATAAATGAAAAAAAAGAAGCAAAAGGTTATGTTAGTTTTAATGTGTTGTCATATGTCACATAACTCCCTGAAATAGAAATTCTGAACAGTTTCTATTGTGTACAATGTGGCAGGGACAGCCTATGACAAACACATAGGGATTCTTTTACAGGACCCTACACCTAACTGAATTTCTGATCCCCATGTTGATGTTCGCATTGTCAACTACAAGAGCCACACAATTGGTCCACTGGGATGTTGTAGCTTTATAGCACCTCAAGCATTTTACTAAATATGGCCTCTGCAGTGCAGCAGTTGGTCCCTGTATTCAGGCCCATATCCAGAAATCTGTGAACCACACCTTCAGAACTCCATAGTTTCACATTGAGTGGATTCATCTGCTGGTTCCTGACTCTTAAAATATGTTTGCATATCTCAGTATAACTAAGTGCAACATTTAGCATCTATGACTCAAGTTAGTTTTAAATTAGTTTTTATAAATGATGAATATTTAATTGATTCTTTAATTGGACATAGACTTTAGCATTCAATAATCAATATGTTCTACATGTACAAATTAGTGCCCGACAGATATATCAGTCGACCGATATATCGGTATCGGCGTATATTTTACCGATATGCGCCGATATGAAAACTTTTTTTCAGAACATATAATGCAGAAAACAATGCTTTAGAATTGGTGTCATAGCATAGTTTGTCCAGCTCCGACGCCACTGTTTACAGAGCTGAGCTGACGGTGGCTCTGCAGACAGGGCGGAGTTCAGCGGTGTCATCACAGTAAGTTGTTAACTAGTCTGTTAAATACATACTGGAAACTTAATAAACAATTACCCCATAATTTTCCCTTTTCAATATAGCTAATATAACATTACCCTTGTCCCTGACAACCATGTCACTCATGTCTGTTTGCTGTTAGCCAGCTATAGTTTGTCAGTGCAGTAAGTAATGTAGCAGACTGAAAGGTAAACATCAGAGCATCTTTTTGTAGCTCTGCAGACAACGGTGCAGTGGTGGATTGTGTCTGATGAGTGTTGATTTCATGCTATGTTGTTACCTAGATGGTGAGATGCAATGCTGGAAAGTAAAATAAACAACGTCCGTCTTTTACTCTCCATGACAACGAGCTTATAGCTAACTAGCTAATCACATAGCTACTTTCATTGTTGTCAGCTGAGTGGAAGCTATTGAGTAAACATGTATTCACCAAACTGTTTTGTTCAGGATTCACAGTTTGGTACCCCCTTCAACCGAACAATTCAGTCGTTGCATTTATAAAATGTAATATTTTAAAGTCTAGTTCCCTATCTGTCACTCACTCGACGTTGTGTCGATGTAGTGACACTAGGGGTCACTCTTGGGAGCCCGAAATACCTCTGGTCTTTGATAAAAGGCCAATGAAAATTGGCGAGTGGTATTTTCATGCCACTCCCCCAGACATACGGGTATAAAAGGAGCTGGTATGCAATCACTCATTCAGATTTTCTCTTCGGAGCTGAACGGTCATGCTCACTGAGCTGAATTCTCATTACTGTTCATTCACCTCTGCTGGATCTGACGGCGCATTTCAGCGGCTTCTCCCTCCTCTGCAGTGGTGCACTGCAGAGAACACCCCTGGGTGCTTCGGCAGAAAAAAAGAGAGTATATTTTCCTGAAAGAGTATATTTCTCTAAAAGAGCGGCACACACGGAACGTCTTTTTAAAGACGCATCTTTTTAAAGATGCCTTTCCGATTGTGTGTTATTCCTGGTTGCGGTCATTACCTCTCAACTTCAGACGGTCACGATCGCTGTCTTTCGTGTCTGGCGCAACCCACAAGGAGGCAGCGTTCGTGGATGGTTCATGTTCTCACTGCGAGAACATGACCATGGCAATGTGGCGGTCGCGGCTTGCTTTCGTAAGAAAACAAGCCACCCCAGCAGCTCCCCGCCTCTGTCCTTCTACCTACAGGTTTGAGGCCAGCGCGGCTAGCATTGGGGGTGATTTGGGGAACCCAATGGGATCTCCTCCGCCGGGTATCCCCCCACGGACCTCCCATTCCCCAGCACGCTCATCTGCCCCGATCAGGCTTCCGGATGAGTCCGCCGGCTCGTCTCATGGCGAGTTCGACCTCTCGTTCGGAGCCCGCGAAGCTGATGAGCTCTCGAGCGCAGCATCAGAGAGCGGGCTTGTCCAGTCAGATGCAGAAGTCTCAGCTGGGCTCCCCCCTTCGGGGTCGATTGCCCAGTCATGGGCTGATGCAGAGATAACAGGCAAGCTTTCCTGGGCAGCTGCGAGCATTGGGCTAGAGTGGAACCCTCCGCTCTCCCCTGAACCCTCGCGGCTCGATGATTGGTTCCTGGGCTCGCGGCACTGCTCAAAGCAGCCACACCATGCTCCAGTGCCTTACTTCCTGGAAGTGCACGAGGAGCTGACAAAATCGTGGGAGGCAGCTTTTACTGCCCGGTCCCAATTTCTCAGTTCCCCCGCCCTCACTACCCTTGATGGCGGGGCGGCCAGGGGCTATACGGCTTGTCCGGAGGTTCCGGCCGTTGATCCAGGGCAAGCACGTGTTAGTTCGGACAGACAACATGGCAACTTGCAGAACCTGCAGAAGAGGTTGGAAGGGTGGCTGTCCCCTTCCACCTTGAAGGTGTACGTTGCCGCTATAGCAGCACACCACGACACAGTGTACGGTAAGTCCTTAGGGAAGCATGACCTGATCATCAGGTTCCTGAGAGGAACCAGGAGGCTGAACCCCTCCAGACCGCGCCTCGTTCCCTCATGGGACTTCTCTGTAGTTCTTCAGGGTCTACAGAGAGCCCCTTTTGAGCCTTTGCAGTCAGCTGAGCTTAAGGCACTCTCCTTGAAGACTGACCTCCTGACTGCGCTCACTTCCATCAAGAGGGTATGAGACATAAAATTGAGACCCTGACCGGGCTATGTGCCCTAGGTTCCCACGACCCCTTTTAGGAACCAGGTGGTGACCCTGCGAACACTGCCTCAGGAGGAGGCAGACCCAGCCCTGTCGTTGCTGTGTCCGGTGCACGCTTTACGCATCTATTTGGATCACACTCAGAGCTTTAGGATCTCTGAGCAGCTCTTTGTCTGCTTTGGTGCACAGCGGAAAGGAAGCACTGTCTCCAAGCAGAGGATTGCCCACTGGCTCATTGATGCCATAGCTATGGCATATCACGCCCAGGACATGCCGCCCCCGGTAGGGCTACGAGCCCATTCTACCAGGGGTGTAGCGGCCTCCTGGGCCTTGGCCAGGGGTGCCTCTCTAACAGACATTTGCAGAGCAGCAGGCTGGGCAACACCCAACACCTTTGCAAGGTTCTACAACCTCCAGGTGGAACCAGTTTCGTCCCAGGTAGTGGCACACAATACAAGCGGATAAGCCCGTGATAGCCGGCCGGGTGTATCGCTTGCACATAGCACCTTTCACCTCCTCTGAGCTGAAGACGTGCCCCATTAATTCCCAGTAGTGTTCACAAATTATGTTCCCTGGTTGACTTCTTCCGAGCCCTGTGGCAGTTGAGTTTTCGGAGAGACTCACTGCCGGCCCAGTACATGTGCTAACTAAGAGCCCTGTTCTGGGGTAGGTGCTCTGCATGTGGCAGTTCCCTGTAAGGTAACCCCATGTGATGTATATCTTCCGCTAATTCGTTTCCCTGTTGGCAAACTGCGTCTTCCTTGGGCAGAGCCCCCTCTGCCACAGTCTCCATGTTTGTAGCAACTCCTCCCCCGTTGGGTAGGATCTACCATGAGACTCTCCACATGGTCGGCAAGACCATGTGACGTATTTTTCACTTAAATATCCCCCCCTCTCTTTGGGTGAGGTGTGGTCTCCGCGGTGTCCTCCCCTTGGGAGGGACACCCCCCAACTAGACCTGGTGGCCCAGTCGGATAATCCCCCTTGTTTTTTAGGGAGTGGAAAATGAAGGGGAAAAGAGGCCACAACTGGGTTAGCCTGTCTCTATCTTTTGGGTAGTTGACTTGTCCCCAAAGGGCCGTTCGACACTCATAACTATGTTGGGGGATGGTACGGGTCGGCCTGGTGTGCTGGCTATGAGGCACACAGTTGTCTGCCCATCACACACCGCCAGTTCACGTAACACAGTTCAGCCAGTTGCAGCATTTTTTATAGGGACCCCTAGTGTCACTACATCGACACAATGTCGAGTGAGTGACAGATAGGGAACGTCATGGTTACTTGCGTAACCTCCATTCCCTGATGGAGGGAACGAGATGTTGTGTCCCTCCTGCCACAACGCTGAACTACCCGTTGAAATGGCCGGACCTTGTCTTGGCTCCTCAGCATAAAACCTGAATGAGTGGTTGCATAGCAGCTCCTTTTATACCCCTATGTCCAAGGGAGTGGCATGCAAATACCACTCGCCAATTTTCATTGGCCTTTTATCAAAGGCCAGAGGTGTTTCGGGCTCCCAAGAGTGACCCCTAGTGTCACTACATCAACACAACATCTCGTTCCCTGCATCAGGGAACGGAGGTTCCGCAAGTAACCATGACGTTTTCCACCTCTGAAAGTTTCCCGTGAACTTGTATAGCAGAATACAGTGTAACACTGCTGCTGCTGTTTATCTCTTGACTCCGCAGGTGCAAATGCTTCTTGTTTTACAACCTGCCTCTAATTGACTGGCAGAATTAAAATAGTCAGCATTTGACTGATACTAAACAGTACTGATGTTTATTTAGCTATTTATTGTATTTTTATTTATTCTTTATTTTAATGGTCAGCAGTTGACTGCTACTAAACAGTACTGATGTTTATTTAGCTATTTATTTTATTTTTATTTATTCTTTATTTTAATAGTCAGCATTTGACTGATACTAAACATACAGTACTGATATTTATTTAGCTATTTATTTTATTTTTATTTATTCTTTATTTAAATGGTCAGCATTTGACTGATACTAAACAGTACTGATGTTTATTTAGCTATTTGTTTTATTTTTATTTATTTTTTATTTAAATGGTCAGCAATTGACTGATACTAAACAGTACTGATGTTTATTAAGCTATTTATTGTATTTTTATTTATTTTTTATTTTCTCAGTGTTCATTTCTAGAATTTGTTGACAATGTATAATAATAATGTCAAATATTCTTTGTTAAAAATATTTAATATTTAAGAATATTTAAAAAACAGTTTAATGCAACCGGCCCCTGAGGTGTGACATTCTACACTCCATATGTAACCATTTAAAACATTTTGCTAATTTGTTTATACTAATTATGCATGTAGTTTATATGACCTTAAATTAACTACACTGAATATTTGTACTTTAAAAAATTCATTTGTCACATTGAGTTATAGTGAAGGCAAAAAAGGTTTTTAAAAATGGTGAAAAACTTCAAAGAATTGGTGATCAGTTTCAAGTAGAATTTTCCCTTAGATATTTAGAAATTTTAACCTAAAATCTTGATGTTGATTTAAAAGGTCCATGGACACATGTGCCGACTATCCACTACATTTCTAATATGGTTAACGCAATCTCTTTTACCTCTGTTTTCATCTCTGATTTCTTCCATTTGACTCTAAGTAAGGTTTGACATTGCCCTGAATCAATAAAGATTCTGTTAAATGGAATGTAAATGGAACACCAAAGATCAAAGATAAAAATTTAAGTAATTTTTTACTCTAAATCTCCACATTTACCTTCAAATTTACATCTGAAAATCATGTGGTGCCTGTTTAGTTTCATGGTCACATCTGAAAGTGAAAGATAAAGTGGAGATTTAGAGTAAAGGAGGACTTAAATATTGTTCTGTTTCTCACCCACATCTATTATATTGCTTCTGAAGATATTGATTTAACCACTGGAGACTTATGGATTACTTTTATGTTTCCTTTGTGATTTTTGGTGCTACAAAGGTCTCATCACCATTCACTTCAAATCAAAATCAAATCACAATCCAATCAAATCACATTTATTGTCACACAGCCATATACACAAGTGCAATGGTGTGTGAAATTCTTGGGTGCAGTTCCAATCAATATAGCAGTCGTGACAGTGATGAGACATATACCAATTTACAATAACATCAAATTAACATAACACAATTTAAAGTCTAATATATACATAATTACACACAACACAATATACAAATAATAACATACACTGTGCAGTATACAATACACACAATATAGATACATATTATTCAATAAAAATAAAAAAGTATATATAGTAGTATATATAGAATGTACAGTAGGTTGTATTGTACTGTATTGACAGTCAGGCTGTCGGTTATAGTAAGTTGTTAAGAGAGAATATATATAATAATAATATAATTTATGACAGTCCGGTGTGAGATATAAGAGTAAGACCCAGCCCTTGTCGAGATGTGAGAGTCGGCTGGTGCGGGTCCTGATGCTGCGATATCGCCTGCCTGATGGTAGCAGTGAGAACAGCCCATGACTCGGGTGGCTGGAGTCTCTGATGATCCTCCGAGCTTTTTTCACACACCGCCTTATATATTTCCTGGAGGGAGGGAAGCTCACCTCCGATGATGTGTCTGGCAGTTCGCACCACCCTTTGCAGTGCTTTGCGGTTGTGGGCTGTGCTATTGCCGAACCAGGCGGAGATGCAGCCAGTCAGGATGCTCTCTACAGTGCAGGTGTAGAACCGTGTGAGGATGTGGAGGTTCATTACAAACTTCCTCAGCCGTCTCAGGAAGAAGAGGCGCTGATGAGCCTTCTTCACAATGACTTCAGTGTGGATGGACTATGTGAGTTGCTCAGTGATGTGGACACCCAGGAACTTGAAGCTGCTGACTCTCTCCACTGGTGCTCCATTGATGGTGATGGGGCTGTGTCTTTTCTTCTGAAGTCCACCACAAGCTCCTTTGTCTTACTGACGCTGAGGGAGAGGTTGTGCTCCTGACACCAGTGTGTCAGAGTGTGCATCTCCTCTCTGTAGGCTGTTTCATCATTGTCAGTGATCAGACCTACCACCGTCGTGTCATCAGCAAACTTAATGATGGCATTGGAGCTATGTGTTACAACACAGTCATGTGTGTACAGGGAATACAGGAGTGGGCTGAGAACACAGCCCTGTGGGGCTCCAGTGTTGAGGGTCAGTGATGAGGAGATGTTGCTGCCTATTCTAACCACCTGACGTCTGCTTGACAGGAAGTCCAGGATCCAGCTGCACAGCGAGCTGTTTAAGCCCAGAGTCTGGAGTTTCTCATCTAGCTTGGAGGGCACTATGGTGCTGAATGCTGAGCTGTAGTCTACAAACAGCATTCTCACATAAGTGTTCTTTTTTCCAGGTGGGAGAGAGCAGTGTGTAGTGTAGATGCAATGGCATCATCAGTGGAGCGGTTGTTGCGGTAAGCAAACTGCAATGGGTCAAGAGAGAGAGGCAGCACAGAGCAGATGTAATCTCTGATTAGTCTCTCAAAGCATTTGCTGATGATGGGGGTCAGAGCAACAGGACACCAGTCATTTAAGCAAGTGATTTTTGATTGCTTTGGAACAGGCACAATGGTGGTTTTAAAGCATGTGGGGACTACAGACAAAGAGAGGGAAAGGTTGAAAATGTCCGTAAAAACACCAGCCAGCTGGTTCGCGCACGCTCTGATGACGCGGCCCGGAATGCCATCTGGGCCCGCGGCTTTGCGGATATTTACCCGTCGGAAGGATTGGGTTACATTCGCTACAGAGACTGAGAGTGAACTAACCTCTGTAGCTTCGGCCACGAGAGCTCTCTCCGCGAAGGCGGTGTTATTTCCCTCGAAACAAGTATAGAAAGTATTTAGCTCATCCGGGAGAGAGGCAGCTGTGTTTATGGCGGAGTTTTTATTCTCTTTAAAGGCCGTGATGATGTTAATTTCCTGCCACATGCTTCTAGAGTTGGTGGTGTTAAACTGTCCTTCAATCTTGTTTTTGTACTGGCGTTTTGCTGTTCTGATGTTTGCAGTTTTTCGGAGGGCATAACTGGATTGTTTATGCTCCACGTTCCCGGAATTGAAAGCGGAGGTCCGCACATTAAGTGCCGCGCGAACATCGCTATTTATCCATGGCTTCTGGTTCTGGTAGATCCATATTGTTCTGGTCGGAAATACGTCCTCCATGCACTGTATGGAGCTACAGAGCTGAGACATTTTTCTAAAAATCTTCATTTGTATTCTGCAGAAGAATGTCATAGACATCTAGGATGGCATGAGGGTGAGTAAATGATGATACATTTTTCATTTTTGGGTGAAATGCCCCTTTAATTCACAAAGGAGACAATCTTCCTTGCTTCCTAAATAATCTTTGTCAGGTTAGCTTAAGCAGTTAGCTCTTAAAACTTTTGTTTTTTCTTGATTATCTTCCTTGTATGCTTAATAATATTATTGACAAATTCATTAACTCTTAGATATCTGGGGAAAACACCTCTACTGTGTAGCAATGCTTGCTGCTTTTCTGCTTTTCATTTATATTCTGTAACTTTTTCTGATCATCTCTTTCTCCCTGTTTGCCAGGAGCAGAATAAGCACTAGTAGGAAAGCTTGACAGAGGGAACTACAGAAAGGTTCAGTGCTACTTTGTATTCTGACTAACTCTGAGTTTCTGTATGAGAGTGACAACTAGCAGGCATTTTAATCAGTGATTGTGACCTAAAATACAGTTGAGTCACACCTCACAGTCACATCTTTTTGCACACGTCTTACAAACACAGAACCAGTATTTCAGCACTTCAGTTGAGGGAAAACGAAACTTAAGTGCTGTTTTGTCTTTCTATCTGAGTGTGCGTGCAGTAAAATGGCAGAAGCCAGTATTTCAGAGGATCAGTTCAGCTGTCCAGTGTGTCTGGATCTATTGAAGGATCCAGTGACCATTCCCTGTGGACACAGTTATTGTATGAGCTGTATTACAGACTGCTGGGATCAGGATGATCTGAAGGGAGTCTACAGCTGCCCCCTTTGCAAACACATTTTCACTCCAAGACCTGTTGTAGGTAAGAATGTGGTGTTCGCTGAAATGTTGGAGAAACTGAAGACGACTAAACTCCAAGCTGCTGTTCCTGCTCACTGTTACGCTGGACCTGAAGATGTGGAGTGTAATGTCTGTACCAGAAGAAAATACAAAGCCGTCAAGTCCTGTCTAGTGTGTATGAAGTCTTACTGTGAAACTCATTTTAAGCGTCATGAGAAATTTCACCCAGGCAAGCGACACAAAGTGATCAATGCCACTGGACGACTTCAGGAGATGATCTGTCCAAAACACAATAAACAGTTGGACATCTACTGTCGCACTGACCAGCAGAGCGTTTGTGAACTGTGTATGATGGATGAACACAAATACCATGAGTCTGTATCAGTTTCAGAAGAGAGAATAAATAAACAGGTAAGAATTAATTAAATTAGATGTTGAGAGTAATGCTGAAACTCAAGCTTATTATTATTTCATTATGTGAGACGAAACAGACCAGGAAGTGATACTAAAGACATGAAACTAGTATGGCTATGTTGCTTGGGACAGCGGTCAATTATACAGTTTAACTATTAATATTTAAAAATATTTGAACACAGAATGCCAGAATTGATTTAAGAGATATGCATGAAAAAATTATCATATATATTAATGTTATTATAATCTGTAGTTGCATACGCGAATGATTTACCTGCAATGTAAAGGGCTGACCAGTCCAGAATCGATCATTAACCATTGAGCAACACTACTCCACCAATATTGGATTCATGCAGGTTTTACATGAAGAGTGTACTTTTAGGTATCATTTCTGAAGTTTACTGTTATTGGTTTGCCCTACAGAAACAGTTGAAGGATATACAGAGAGGCCTGCGTCAGATAATCCAGGAGAGAGAGAAAGATGTTGAGGAGCTGAAAGAGGCTGTGAAGTCTCATAAGGTAAGTTTTGAGGAGAAGAGAAGTTTGAGACTCATGTAACAGGAGTCAGCTGGCACGTGATAGTCTTTAGCCTCCTTGTTAGCACGCACGCCTCCCATGCCGGCTGACACCGGTTCGAATCCCGCTCGGAGCGGGTCGAGTAGGACTGGTTACAGTGGTGCCGTGACCCGGATGGGAGTGAGGTTTAGGGTGGTGAGTGTAATGTGAGTCAGCTGTTATGTGATAGCTGTGCGGTATGTATACACCTCACTCCCCTGGCCACAAAAGGCACACTAGCGAGTGACGCTAGAGGCTGTAGCCTTTAGCCTCCTCATTAGCACGGCTGCCTCTCTTATCAGAGATGCCGGTTCGAATCCTGCTCGGAGCGGGTCGAGCAGGACTGGTTACACTCAGTATTGGAGCTCTTTCAGTACCACTGAAGCCTACTATGTGATTGTAATGTGTGTAACAGCGCTCTGCAGAGACAGCAGTGGAGGACAGTGATAGGATCTTTACTGAGCTGATACGCTCCATTGAGAGAAGCCGCTCTGAGGTGACACAGCTAATTAGAGATCAGGAAAATGCTGCAGTGAGTGAAGCTGAAGG
Source organism: Myxocyprinus asiaticus (assembly GCF_019703515.2). Taxonomy (NCBI): domain Eukaryota; kingdom Metazoa; phylum Chordata; class Actinopteri; order Cypriniformes; family Catostomidae; genus Myxocyprinus; species Myxocyprinus asiaticus. Next base: position 3,963,341 of record NC_059348.1, on the reverse strand, counting down.
ACTCTTGAAGCGACTAGAGCAGAAGATTGCTGATCTGAAGAGGAGAGACACTGAGATGGAGCAACTTGCACAAACACATGATCACATCCATTTCCTCAAGGTAACTGAACTGAAAATATGACAGTAGATCCTGCTATTTCAGGAGACTTTTACTACATTAGTTGTAATGCTGACTGGAATGCTGTCAGGAATCCAGTCAGGTGATGTTAAGGGTTTGTGTTCTCATGATGTCGCTAAACATATAGGAAATTTCACAAGAAGATCTTTATTTTCTTTCTTCAGTCTTTGTGTCTTAATTTGAGTATTGCGTTTGCATTTGTGTATGTTTGTTTGCAGTGTCTGTCTGCTGCTGAATCTACAGATGTTCCCAGCATCATTGTCACTAATCTGATCTCTTTTGATGATGTGAGAAAGTCTCTCTCTCAACTAAGAAAGAAACTTGAGGATCTGTGCAAAGGCAAGATCAAAAATATATCGGATAGAGGTAAAATATTGTTTATTCAATCCCGGAAGTGAGTAGAGCGTTATTATACTGTAAAACATTGCAATGAATATGGGATGGATTTAGATTGTTTTTACACTTAAATGATTTCTATTGGTTTCCATAGTGAAATGCATCCAGACCATTCCCCTCCATGACCCCAAGACCAGGGAGGAGTTTTTACGATGTAAGTTACTATGAAAATACATGAACACAGAAGGACAATTATATGCATAGATATTCACTGTAAAACCAGTTGGTGCTTCTTGTGGTAACATCCTTGTTAACAGGTGTTATTAAAATGTAAAATAAGATTTAATAAGACCGAATATTTGTAGTAAAAATACAGTGAAAGCAAAATTTTATACTTTGTGTTATGAATAGTTGTTTAGCTAGTTGTATAATTTTTATATATGAAATAAAAAACAAACAGCACTGGACTTATTATTAGATGCAAAAGCTTGGTGGCATTTTAATCAAATACTATTTCTACTTTGAAACTAAAAAGCATAGAGACTAGATGCAATTAAAGATGCACTGAGTATATATATTTTGTTCTGTTTATGTCGTACACTGACACCTGGTGGCAGCAAAACACAAGAGTTTTTAGTTACCAATGCCTTTGTAGAAATTCACTATTCACAGTCAGCCATGACTCATTGAATCCAAAAGTTGGTTACTGAGATTAAGAAACTGAGACACGTTTTCTGTGATGTCTGAAGCTTCATTCGGCTGATAATCACGTGACTGCCTCGGTATCAGTTATAAAAGAAGCACAAATGCCAGTGCAAGTTTGAACCCAGGCCAATACAGTCACATAACAAGCACATTTCAATCCCCTTTTAATAAAATGTTACTGCCCAGACCACATACATATTTATTTTCCATCTACATGTTAATAACAAGTTATTAATTCACACTAATTTTTCTTTTTTTAACAGAACACAGTGACTTTGTAACTCATATATGAAGCCCTTAAGGCTTGAGCATTTACTTGGTTATTTATTTATTAACTTTAGTGAAAAAAACACGAAAACAACATAACAGCGTTGATAATAAATTGTATTGCTTCCAGTTACAGCAGCTTAGTAGGTGCGCTTCAATTTTTTGACCACCAGATGGCAGCAGAGCATTTGAGTGAAGCGGAGCGGCGTGACACTGCACTCTACCCACTCCATGCGCATGCGCTCCGCTTAACCGCTCATGGCTCAAGCTAACGCTCCGCTCAAAGCTGTGTCTCGTTTGGAAGGCTGCGTCCTCTGGAGGTTGCATTTGTTGGCCGCATACGTCATCGAGGCTGTTTCGTTTCATAAAAGTGAGTAGAACACTTCGAATGCGACCTTCTTTCACGGGAATTCGGAGGATGCATGAGGTGTATCCTCCTTGGGCACTCATAACCCACAATTCTTTGCTTCAACGGAAATGTCTTAAAAAAATAACGCCAATTTGCCCGTAAATATGATGTTCAAACGCAAGGAATGTTAATTACCAAGTTGAAGTACCTCAGTAGATGGGTGCAGAGTGTATAATTATATGAATATATAAAGTATTAGACTAAAAGTGCACCTGTAAAATCTATTTTCTTTTCTCTTTACATCATTATAACTCTCCTAAAATGTACCTCATACATTCCCTTCCAAAGGGACTTTGTTCCCTTCTCACTCAAAGCGCTCGCACTTGTTAAAGAGTGGCGTGCTGTCATAGCAACCATGATAGTTCTGTTTCCCCGTCTCATTTAAATGAGGATGCTCTGTATACTGCAGCCTTCAAAGGACACGTCCTACCTAGCACGCAGCCTTCGTAACGAGACACAGCTGAAGTACCGCTCACGCTTACCGGTTAAAAAAAAAAAAAAAAAAAAAGAGTAATTGCCCCTTTGCCCAGGTAGACTGAGGTGCCCCTCTGGGTGACATATAGGCTATATGCCGACATTTATTCAATTACAAAATGCTTAGTAATGTACACATCTGAAATTATGTGATTGTATTGTTGTGTTTTTAGATTTTATATAAAATCTCGCTGTTAATTTTGTAATGGTTTACAACGGCTGTTAGGTAATATGCAATCTAAAGGACTGTGGTTAATTATATAATAATTATATTAGTAGATACCATGTGCCCCCTTTTTTTTCCTTGATATTTTTAAAGCAGCATAAAGTGAATCTGGACTTTATATGCGTCAAACGATCATGTGTTGTGGATGCGCTCCTTATATTTACAGCAGGGTTTAACCATGGATTTAACAAATAAAAAAATATTCGTCCTGCATAAAGTGAGATTTTTTTCCAATATATATACACATGCAGCCAAAAGTTTGGAATAATGTACAGATTTTGCTCTTATGGAAAGAAATTGGTACTTTTATTCACCAAAATGGCATTCAGCTGATCACAATGGACATTAATAACGTGAAAATGTACTATTACAATTTGAAAAAAATGACTACTTCAAAGAGTTCTCATCAAAAAATCCTCCTTGTGCAGCAATGACAGCTTTGAAGATCGTTGGCATTCTAGCTGTCAGTTTGTCCAGATATTCAGGTGACATTTCACCCCACGCTTCCTGTAGCACTTGCCATAGATGTGACTGTCATGTCGGACACTTCTCACGCACCTTACAGTCTAGCTGATCCCACAAAAGTTCAGTGGGGTTAAGATCCATAACACTCTTTTCCAATTATCTGTTGTCCAATGTCTGTGTTTCTTTGCCCACTCTAACCTTTTCTTTTTGTTTTTCTGTTTCAAAACTGGCTTTTTCATCGCAATTCTTCCCATAAGGCCTGCACCCCTGAGTCTTCTCTTTACTGTTGTACATGAAACTGGTGTTGAGCGGGTAGAATTCAATGAAACTGTCAGCTGATGACATGTGAGGTGTCTATTTCTCAAACTAGAGACTCTGATGTACTTATCCTCTTGTTTAGTTGTGCATCTGGCCTTCCACATCTCTTTCTGTCCTTGTTAGAGCTTGTTGTCCTTTGTCTTTGAAGACTGTAGTGTACACCTTTGTATGAAATCTTCCGTTTTTTTTTTTTTTCTTTTTTTTGGCCATTTCAAGCATTGTATAGCCTTCATTCCTCAACAGTGATTGACTGACGAGTTTCTAGAGAAAGCTGTTTCTTTTTTGCCATTTTTGACCTAATATTGACCTTAAGACATGCCAGTCTATTGCATACTGTGGCAGCTCAAAAACAAACACAAAGACAATGTTAAACTTAATTTAACTAACCAAATTGCTTTCAGCTGTGTTTGATATAATGACAAGTGATTTTCTAGTACCAATTGAGCAATATAGCATGATTACTCAATGATAAGGTGTTTGAATGATGGCTGCTGGAAATAGGGTCTGTCTAGATTTGATCAAAAATGACTTTTTTCAAATAGTGATGGTGCTGTTTATTTACATCAGTGATGCTCTGACTATACTTTGTGATCCGTTGAATGCAACTTTGGTGAATTAAAGTACCAATTTCCTTCCGAAACAGCAAAATCTGTACATTATTCCAAACTTTTGGCCGCCAGTGTATATTGGATGAAATCATGTTTAATGATCCCAAAACAAATGAAAAATATTGAATCCACTAATTACACTTTAAGAAAAGTTTTTTTCTAATGTAGGCTATAATCATTTATAGCTTTTTTCTCTGTGCATGAATGCAGCAAACGATGTCGAAAGATGTTATCCGCAACCGCTAATTTTTTTTTATTTATTTATTTTTTACATTTCACAAATCATTAAGGTGTGGATTTGGCTTTGGGAAACTGAGCAACAGGTATGTGCCACTTTATCCCAAAGCAGAAATCAAAAGCTACGGGTGGTCGATTAAGTGAGATAATCCCGCTATGAAATTCACTATGTGAGTGTGTAAATATTTACCAGTCAAATGCTCAAGTGTACAGTGAAGGCATGAAAGCAGAATGCTGCGCCTGTAAATTAGAACACACTGATCCACAAGAATATACATGTTTATTAGTTTTGATGCATGTATTTTGTGTGTGTGTGTGTCTTGCCGGGATTCAAGGAAATATGCTTTGCCAATGTACAGTATTAATAAGCTTACATATTCAATTGAGGGTGCTCTAATGTTCACACCCACACAGAACCAGGCCTGCATCTAGCTGGCAGCTGCACTGACATGATTGTTAAACTACAAGATATCTTACTATCTACTTATCTATTAATTTATTATCGAATGGTAGTGTAGCCTACTAGCTCACCTTTTGCTGTGCTACCATGTTCGCGTAAAGCATCCTCGTGCTTTCTGGCAATATGACGCTTAAGATTCCAAAGGGAATCTTAGCTAACTCTCACAGTCTCTCCACTCCCCTTCGATTTCTTCTCCTTCCTCGTTCTTAGCTTTGATTTTTACTTTGCATTTATGTATAAGGTTTGCATCTTCATCAAACAATGTTTGAACTCCATAACCTCAGACCTACTGCTTATTTCGCAGATTCCCAAATCAGCATATCACGAAGCGCATTCTGGGTTGAGTGAGCGGCTTGAGTGAGCGGAGTGTAATCTTCAAAAAGGCACTCTCTGCTCAGGTGAAATTATCACCCCTCTGCTCCACGCTCCGCTCGCATGCTCTGAATGGCAGTATATTAAAACTTGTGCAGAAGCTTTAAGTAATTAACTCAATTTCAGTACATTCATAATGAAAACCCCATTGCTTCAGAAAGCTTCATTTTCCTAACACTACTGGAGACAGGACGCAAACACTGGGGAGAAGGGCCTTTTTACAAGCTACCTCAATCCAGTTGTCATTTCAGGTAAAACATTACACCTGTTAGTTGACTCCACCCTGTAGATGGAAAAAGAGACAACACCACCTGGTGGACAGAATAGCACAAACAGAGTGGAATCAAGCAGGGTTGTTGCATAAAACACACAAACACACTTTGATGTGGTTAATAAGTGACACACAATGTTGTCAAACTTTTTCCCTAAGGTTTCGAACAACTCTTGCCTATTTTATCTCCAACAGATTCCCATCAGCTCACTCTAGATCTAAACACATTGAATGGACTCCTCTGTCTATCTGATGGGAACAGAGTGATTTCTCAAGGTGACACATTCAACCACTATCCTGATCATCCAGACAGATTTGATTACTGGGAACAGGTGTTGTGTAGAGAGAGTGTGTGTGGTCGCTGTTACTGGGAGGTGGAGCTGGATGAGAGTAGTCATGTGGAAATAGCAGTGTCTTATAAGAACATCAGCAGGAAGGGAGAATGTATGAGAAATGACTGCTTATTTGGATTTAATAATCAGTCCTGGAGTTTGTACTGCTCTTCTGACAGACACAGATTCAGTTACAATAATATAAAGACTGAACTCCCTGTAGTGTGCAGCTCATGTAGAATAGGAGTGTATGTGGATCACAGTGCAGGAATTCTGTCTTTCTACAGCGTCTCTGAAACAATGACTCTCATCCACAGAGTCCAGACCACATTCACTCAACCTCTGTATCCGGGGTTTAGAGTTTACTGGGGATCAGTGATGAAACTGTGTGATTTAACACCATAGAGTTCCACATGTTAGTATACGTATGTAAGTATATGTATGTTAGTATATATACTGTATATACATGCTTGCCAAAGCACAGCTTTGAGCTGCATTTTAAATCATTAACAGTGAGATGTATAATTTCAATGATCAATAACACTACAATCAGTCAATACTACAGTTAACTATAAACTTGTTACCGTCAATAAAAATGTCTTCTATGATTAAATGAAAAATCTGCCAATCACATTAATCTAATGGTTTTAGTGTAAGAGTGAGATAGCATCACCAACTAACACCAAAGATCATAGCCACATGCTATGGGTGCAACAAATTTCTAAACTATAATTTAAATTTTAAAAAACTGAAATAGATCTTTTATAGCTTCAAAGTCTGGAAATGTGTTCATAGTGAAGTAATGTGTTATTTTTGTTCATGTAATCATGAAACATTAAATCATCATCTCACCTAAATGATATGCAAAACAATACTTGTAATAATATAGTAGTGTCTTTCCACTAGATGGCAGCACAAGCCTATTCTCATAAAGCATTCTGTGGCTGTCAATAAAGTAAGATCTGTTCAGTCATTGAGTCGTGTACGTGTGTTCTTAACATTGTGCTAGAAGTGGGATAATCCATGCTTACATGGAAGGGCTGAAACCCCCACAACCCATGATACTAGAAGGAAATATAGCAGACAATGGGACAAAATGAAAACAGAAGTTCAAACTATACGACCACCACAGGCGTAGAGACAAAATCAATAAAGATTCAAAGCTCCACACTGCTTCACGTTATTGGAGATGATGCACTGGAGATACAAAACATTTAAACCTTCATGGACGAAGAGGACAAGACTGGTGTAAAGGTACCCATTCAGAAATTTGACGAACACTTTAAACCTCAACAAAATGTAACATTCGAGAGATGTTTTTAATACAAGATTACAGGCCCCAGGAGAAAGCATTGATCAATTTGTCACCAACCTGAAGACCAAATCTAAGTCATGTGAATTTGGCCAACTTTGCGATAGTTTATTAAAAGACTAGTTGTGGGGATCCAAGATGACCAGGTCAGGCTACTTAGAGAAATTGATTTTAGCCTTATCAAAAGCCATTCAGATTTGCCAAGCTGATCACAGTTAGAGCAGATCCAAGGGCAAGCATCGCAGCAATTAGAAACTGAGATTCACTAAGTAAATAGTAGTAAAAATGAAATGCGACAACAGGAACATACAGTAAATAAAAGTCTGCAAATACATGGTAGAGAGCACACTAAAAGCAGATGCCAGCATTTGGCGAAACGTGCAAGAAATGCTGGAAAATTAAACCATTTTGCTGCAAAATGCATGTCAAGACCACACAAATTAGTATATAGAATTGACAAAGAATCTGACTCAGAGGAAGAGTTCTACATTGACATGGTGAAATTAAAAGGGACAGAGGATTGGGAAGTGAACCTGAAGCTAAATAGCTGTAAAATGAAGTTCAAAATTGATACGGGTGCTCAGTGCAGCGTAATCCCACAGTCAATGCAAATGCATTTGTGCAACAAAATAGAGAAGTCAAAGGCCAAACTCGTCACGTATGGGGGACAATGTCTAAAACCAAAAGGCAAATGTCTGCTTCTAGGAGAGTACAAGGGCAGATATTTGACATAGAATGCCAAATCCTAGAAGAAAATGTACAACTGTTATTGGGGTTTAAGACATGTGCAAATGGGCATTATAAAGTGCATCGGTGAAGTGAGAGCACTGATAGATAGAAGACTAAAAGAGGAGTACTCTGATTTGTTTGGACACATAAAACACATACAAATCAGACAGGATGCTTAACCTGTAAACAACATGATCAACGACTCAAAAAAGTACTGCAAAGAATAAGAACATAAAATTAAACCAGTCCAAAAATCAAGAACATTCTGCTACATGGGGCACATCTTAACATCAGAGGACCTAAAGCCAGATCCTGAAAAAGTGACAGCAGTCAAAAACATGAGCAAACCAATCAACAAAATAGAGCTGCAACACTTCCTGGGAATGGTGACATATTGTACCTTGGAAAATTTATACCACAGCTTTCTACATTGACAGCCCCACAGAGGATCCTCTTAGACAAAGAGGTCAAATGGGTTTTGCATGAAGAGCAATACACCAGTTTTAATGCATTGCAAAAAAATGGTAACAGAAACACCTGTTCTGAAATTCTGTGAGGCATCAAAACCAGTCAAGATGAGTGTTGATGCATCAATTTGTGGAGCTGGCGGAGTGATAATGCAAGATGACCACCCTGTAGCATTTGCTTCGAAAGCATTCACAGTTACTCAGAAGAGATGGGCACAGATAGAAAAAGAGCATACAGCAATTGTCTTAATATTGTAAAAAATTACCACTACATATTTGGTAGAGAATTTGAGGTGGAAAGTGATCCACTGGCTGAAACCCCCATAAGACTACAAAAAATTCTGCTAAAGATACAGAAATACAACATAACAGTGCAATAACGAAAAGGTAAATAATTGTATGTAGCTGATGCTTTAAGCAGAAAAAAAAAACAAAAAAAAACAAAACAACAACAACAGTGGGAAGCAAGCAATGACAACATACAAATATACATGGTGATGAATTTACCCATAGCTCCAGATAGACTACAAGAGATCAAGGCAGCAACAGAAAAAAGATCAAATTCTACAAATAAATGAAAAATCTGATCATTCCTACAGAAAATGTTAAAGGGTATACAGAGAGGCCTGTGGCAGATAATAGAGGAGAGAGAGAGAAAGATGCTGAGGAGCTGGAAGAGGCTGCAAAGTCTCATAAGGTGAGTTTTGAGCAGAAGAGATGTTTCAGTTTCAGTCCCACTGAAGCCCACTATGTGATTGTAATGTGTGTGTAACAGCGCTGTGCACAGACAGCAATGGAGGACAGTGAAAGTATTTTTACTGAGCTGATGCCCTCCATTGAGAGAAGCTGCTCTGAAGTGACACAGATGATCAGAGATCAGGAAAAGGCTGCAGTGAGTACAGCTTAAGGACTCTTGAAGCGACTAGAGCAGAAGATTGCTGATCTGAAGAGGAGAGATGCTGAGCTGGAGCAGCTTGCACACAAATGATGAAATGAGGGCTAACGATTGGCGGAATCCATCATTCACGGAACGATCATTAGCTGAGAAAGATGGAACTGGCGAACACGGATTGGACGGCTGAACCAGACAATCCTGTTGCAGGTAGTGCCACAGAGACAGTTGAGGAGACAGTTTTGGATTATGATGTGGCATGCAATGGCATGTGTCTCATTTGTCACTTGTATTTGAGTGGAAACTTGGAAAGAGAGAAACAGGGTAGTGGGAATTGGCAGCACACTATTACTGTGCTTATTTTTAGAAATCCTTCTTTGGAGGCAGATACATGTGATCCGTTACCTGTTCTGAATTTATAAATAAAGTTCCTGAAAGATGGCCAAACTCTTGTAGTAGGAGAGTGCCTGCATGGCAGGGAGGACAACTTTGCACTCAAAGCACCATGACCCTGTGACAAGAGCCAACAGACACACCCAATGTGGGGCTCAAACAGACAACCCTTAGATATAGAGTCTCACGCTCTACCAACTTAGCAAGCCAGACCTGCAGCTGTTCTCCTGTGGACTCAACTTGCATGTCTTAAATGAATCCTCCCATTTCAAATGTGTCTGACAGTAACCTCTTCAAAGGTAGGGTTGGGGTTAAGACTTGGGCTTGGCTAAGAGTTTCCTTTATTTGTTTTACCGGCATCTGTATTTCCACACTTCTGTACACTGGGTGATGACACATTTGAGACTTTGACAAATAAGTTTTGCGAATTGCTCAACCAAAACGTTAGAACAGTGTTATAATAAAAGGAGTGGGCTGGAGAAAGGAGATGTGCAACTTAATGATGTCAGTGGAGCCTCATCAACAATGCCATTAAAATGCAGAGCGCAACTCTCCTTGGGGAGCTGGCTTCTATCTCCTTGTATGCACCATTGTGAAAGATAAATCAATATATTGCACGGAGCACAGGTAAGGCTTTTTCTCCCATTATTGAATTGTGCTGACCGTGGTGTAGGGCTTTAGGGATCACAGTCACAACCGCTAGTGATGGCAAAATGAAGCTTTCTGAAGCAATGGGGCTTTAAATTCAAATGTATTGAAATTGGGTTCATTATTCAAAGCTTCTGTATAAGGTTCAATAAACTGCCATCTGTTGGTCAAAAAATTAAATGCACCTTGTAAGTCTCTGTGGTGGATGATATTTGTTTTGGAGCAATAAAAATATCAACGATATACATTATGTCGCTTTTGTCTTTTGTTCACTTAAGCCTTTATAAATAACCCAGTATTTCAAGGTTCAAGCAAGGGCTTTATTTATAAGTTAGAAAGTTACTTTATGTTAAAATGTAAAAATACAGCATGTAAGAGTAAATGTATAAATAATACATGAATGAAAATGAATAACAACTTGTAGATTGGGGGAAAAATATGCTTGTGGGCTGGGCAGTAACATTTATAAACAGGGGTGAGTGCTTAAGTGACTGTATTGGGTTCAAATTGTACTGGGATTTGCGCTTCTTTTGAACCAGATACAGAAGCAGTCACACAGTTTTCAGCTGAATGAAGCTTTGGACATCACAGATCATGTGGTTTTGGCAAAAACATATCAAGCTCCGATATGGTGCTTCAATGTGGAATGTGTTGGGTTGTTTTTTTTTTACACACACTTCGAAGCTTCGCTGTCAAATGTCACATCACTAACAACCACCCTCAACTGAAAAGTCTTAATACGTATTATTCAGATTATGTGATCATATTTTGAACCTCACATTCAGCGGCAAATTTCATCACATGGGCAATGTGCGGTTAATTTAGGAAGCATTCAGGATCAGCAATGGATCTGGTAGAGAAACCAAATGTTACATTGCCATTTTGGGTCTGTGCCAAATGAAGGTGAGCCCAAAAATTTGGATGAAGCTATATGTTGGCTTTGTGGGGGAAAACGCTTCCAATCTCCTGACAAAACTCCTGGCATGTCACCCTGCTGTGATTGCAGAACTGGGGTCTTCAAGTGCCAGTGAATGCAGACGCTCAACAGGTCAGACTGGTCTTGCAGAGGCTTTCATCAAAATGAAATACAAAAGAGAAGCTATGAATGGAAGATGCTAATGAATGCTGTAACAAAATGTTTAGTGGTGGAGATGGTGCCATTCTGCACTGGAGAAGTCTACTTTTAAAGAGATGAACCAGTCATTCAATAAAAAGTATGAATTGTCAAGGAGAAACTACTTTGAATGTTAATAAAAGAATGAATGAATGAATGTTACATTTATATAGCGCTTTTCTGATACTACACTCAAAGCGCTTTACACAGTGAACAGCATGCACTCCTCAACCACCACCAGTGTGCAACATCCACCTGGATGATGCAACGGCAGCCATAGTGCGCCAGTACGCTCACCACACACCAGCTGTTGGTGGAGAGGAGAGAGTAGAGTGATACAGCCAATTAATGGATGGGGATTATTAGGAGGCCATGATCAAGAAGGGCCAATGGGAGGGATTTGGTCTGGACACCGGGGTTACACCCCTACTCTTTACAAGAAGTGCCCTGGGATTTTTAATGAACACAGAGAGTCAGGACCTCAGTTTAACGTCTCGTCTGGAGGACGGTGCCTTTTTACAATATAATGTCCCCATTACTATACTGGGGCATTAGGACCCACACAGACCTCAGGGTGAGCACCACCTGCTGGCCTCTCTAAAACCTCTTCCAGCAGCAACCTTAGTTTTTCCCAGGAGGTCTCCCATCCAGGTACTGACCAGGCTCAACCCTGCTTAGCAAGAGATCCAACTTTTCAAAGAAACTAAACAGCACATCATGGCAGATCTGCAAGAAGTTTATTTCTTTTCCGACACAACTGACATGTGGTCCAGAATTAACATGATCCTGTATCCACATGTTTGACCATTCATTTCATAAATAAAGACTAGAAGCTGAAAAGCAGTTTAATGGAGACTGTTTTGACACCCAAAAACCACACGCCCAGCAATTTATCTTAATCACCCTGCTATGCATTCAAGGAGTGGGGGTTAGATGAAGGAAAGCTTTCCTGCATCACCACAGATAAAGGGGCTAATAATGTGGCCGTTTTTTGGAAGTTAGTATGGCCATGACTAACATTTTTGGTCACAATAAAAAAATAAAAAATAAAAAATAATAATAATCTGGTTGTCACAAATGCCATGGCGGCCGAAAAGGAGAAGGCAGCCAGGACCATGGGGTTGTGCCCAAGTGGAAGCCCAGATACCGTACTTCCACCCACCCAATTGCGCACTTTTTCGGGTTTGCTGTGAGCCCCGCCTGCCTCAGCGACATTAGGACGGCTCTCAGATGTTGCATATCCCTCTGCCAGTCATTACTGTATATAATGATATCATCTAAGTAGGCAGCAGTATACACAGCATGTGGCCGGAGGATCTTTTCCATGAGGCACTGGAACGTGGCGGGAGCCCCGAACAAACCGAATGGAATAGTGACGAATTGGTGTAATCCAAACAGTGTGGAAAAGGCAGTTTTTTCTCGGGATAATGGAGTTAAGGGGATCTGCCAATATCTCTTTGTTAAATCCAATGTCGAATAAAATTGAGCCGCATCCAACCGATCGAGCAGTTCGTCAATTCAGGGCATTGGGTATGTGTCAAATTTAGACACTGTGTTGACTTTCCGGTAATCAACACAGAACCGGACTGACCCGTCACTCTTCCGTACAAGAACAACCGGGCTCGCCCAATCACTGTGCGATTCTTCTATTACCCCCATCTCGAACATTGCCTCTAATTCGAATCACCTTTTTCTTGTGTTCGGGAGCGCAATATGGCCGACTACGCACTACAACTCCCGGTGGGGTCTCGATATGGTGTTGTATGAGGTTTAGTCCGACCGGGAAGAGGAGAGAACACGTCGGCAAACTCTTTGCAACCGGACCACCTCCGTGAGCTGGTACAGTGAGAGATGGTCTCCACAAGGGACCAGGGTGAATGGATCGGCTTTGAACTTCATCTCTGGCCCGAGCTCCGCCCTCTCCGGAACTACCGTCGCCATGGACACAATTTAAGGAGGTAGAGGTGGTAAATTTGACGTGCTCTGCCTCTATCCGTTCATTTAACTTCATAATCGAGATCCCCGACTCGCTGTGTAACCTCAAAGGGTCCTTGCCACTTGGCGAGTAATTTGGAGCTCGATGTGGGGAGCTTTGTCTCCCGGTGCAAATTCCGTAGATGGTCGATGGTCGATTGATTAATTAAACAGTAAAGGAGGACTAATTTTCACTTCAAGCAAATTGGTAAGTGCTTTTTGCATTGTTACAGCAACATCAGGAGTTTTCTAAGTGTAAATTAGGCTGCTGGAGCATTCAGTGTCGGATCAAGTTTTGAAAAGTATCCGTGCACCCTGATGAAACAAAACTTAATGCAAGCAAAATTTTAATTGCAAATACTATTAGAGAGCTTTTTCTTGGTATTAGACCTCCTTGGTTTTGGCTTTCGTGCGTGGACATGTTTTTAAAATGTCAGTTGGTATTATTAGTTTACTGCCATGTAATGTATGATAGGCATACGGTGTCTTATTCATTGTGAAACTGTGTTTTCTTAATGGCATGAATCACACTGAAGGCCTAGACTTAAGATGCACGGGCCGCGGCTGCTTTCAAATATATTCAAACATTTTAATTTACGTTTAGGGGTGATATAAGCAAATTTACATCAAATTTAAAAATTCAATTTTATATATTTTTTGGTCATACCGTTGTATGTGAATATACACATTTTTATGGAAAAGAGATTCAAATACCTCTCAAAATATTGAAAGTTCCTTTTATACTTAAGATAATCTCCAAAGAAATTGTAAACCTTTCTCACATTTGAAAGCCTTTTTCAAATAAAAGTCAGTCCTACCAGGATTTACAAGTAAATATTTTAGTGCACAACAACTTTCTATCCAGTTAGCAAAAAAAAAAAAAAAAACAGAATTACACACTAAAACACCATACATTTAGTTGAAACTATATTTTGAAATATATGTTGCATAGATGTGACCTTTTTTATTTTAGTAAAAACATTTATGAACTTATTCCAAATGCTTACCATAATTTTAACAGATTAAATAAATAAGCAATTTAGTATACATGAAATAAAACTAGCGTATCACATTTGATTTTAAATATTTTTACGACTTATTCCACTAATAAAAATTATTATTATTATTATTATTATTATTATTCCTTAACTCAATCACTTTGTTAACAGGGTTGTCCTACATGATGAGGAAGCAAATAAAAATTATAGAGAGAGTTTGGTTGTCCTACATGATGAGGAAGCAAATAAAAATTATAGAGAGAGTTTTGGAGCAAGCCCCAGCAATTAAAAGAGCAATGGATGATCGACACCACCAACACCTTAACCTGACATGGGACGACATTGCAGTGCTTGAGTCAGTAAACACAGCACTTCAGCCAGTTTCAGAATTCACAGATGTTTTATCAAGCGAGAAAGTTGTCACTGCATCATCGGTTAGACCTGTGCTAAGACTGCAGACCAATGATCTCCTGTTACCTTCACCAGAAGACAGTGACTTAACAAAAAACCTCAAAACAACAATGTTCGCTGTCCATGAGGATAAATACAAAGCAGAGAAGGACAAAAAAAATGCTGTCAAAAGCAACTGCTTTGGATCCTAGACACAGGGATAACTTTGACAAGGTAGATGTAGGAGACAAACTCATCAAAGAGATACTGCTGATCCCTGAAGATTTGCCACAAGACACTGACAATGAAGAGTCATTGGATGCTGGGAAAGGTACAAGCACCAGCGTTAAAGAAAAGCTATTTGGGACAAGAAAAAGGAAAGCCAAGATTCCCATTCCAAAGAGAGAATGTGCAGATGGGGAGATGACACGCTATATGCAAGAGCAGACAATTGATACCAGCGATGACGCTTGGTGTAAAAACAATGCAGCAAGGTACCCTCACACGGCAAAGGTTGCAAAAAAAGTACCTGTTGATTTGCGCTACAAGCACACCTTCTGAACCTGTATTCAGTGTGTCTGGAAATACCGTAACCCCAATGAGGTCGTCTTTGAATCTAAATAAATTGAACATGTTGGGTTTTCTTTCAATGAATTTGAAATCTGACAGTTGAAACGCATTCGGCCAGGGTAGGACTGAACCATTTAATATTATCCTCCTGTTTTATAAGCTGTTAAACATTTTTCAGCATGTAATGAACATAAAGTTAGCATTCCTCCCGTTCACCCTATTTTTTGTATTTATTTTTTTTATTTTTTATTAATGACTGGTTAAGTGCTCATGGAAAAGATGTGTTTTTAGTCATTTTTCACATAAACATAAGATTTACTATATTCGCCACTAATATATTTGTGTATTACTTATTTTTGTTTGTTTGTTAAAGTGGCAAGTAGTCAGTTTAATATGCTATATGCTAAGCGACAAACGACTCAGATATTCAGTAGTAGTCTTTTATTTTTGTCCCCATAGGGAAATTTGTTTCAGTGAATTTCTAAACAAGTATCCTAACTGACATGAGTAAACTTGATCCAGTGAACTAGAGTTGAACATTTTTGCCATTTGTTAACCAAGTTATTCATATATTTATGTTTTGATGTTTGATGGTTTCAAAAAGTGGAGCAGTTTATAAGATCCATGTTCACCAATGAGCACAGCTTCACTGTGCCCCTTACCGGTTGGATGTAAGAAACTGTGCATATCTGAACTGTCTTTGAAATATATGACTAAGATATTTATCAAGATATACTCAGTAAGATATATTTTAGATGAGTAATTGTGTTTTGAGCATTATGTGGTCAATTACGTTGTAACAGTGATGCACTATGCTTTTTACAGTCCCGGGAAATTTTCTTGCACACAGGCAAGTGTTTTTTTACCAGAAAGTCTACCCTGTCGCAATAATTAGACAAGTACTGTTTAACTGTAATGTTCTGTATATTTGTCATTTCTAATACACTTCGAGCACTGGTTGTATCAGCTCCATTCCAATCCAAATCTAAAAACTGTTTTTGCCCCTTATTGAATATGATTTCCCCCCCTTTAGAGCCATCCTGAGACAAATTGATTTGGAGTGAAAGGTAAACCTGTGGGACAATGTGAAGAAAAAAATAAAAGGTATGTACACAAATAGAATTCAAATAGATTTTTGTATTTGGAGTTATCTGTGAATAAAAGTCAGATTTGTGAATATAAGTCTGAAATTAGTCAGGTGTGTTATGTGTAACATTTCAGGACCTGAAATTCCCATCATTAGGGAGTGGCACAGATGGTGGAGAGGCCACTGCAGCAACTTGGCCCTGGTTCGCTCTCATGGATGAGACACTTGGTCAGTGGCCATCCATATCTCCACCAACTGTTATTAGGCCCTTTCCCACCTACAGTCCTGGTACTTTTCCCACAGTAACTTTCTAGATGAGAACTCTTACGAGGAACGGAACATCTGAGGAGACTTTTCCCCTGTTGCCTTCGCATTCACAAAAGAAACCACCTGTCACATATTGTGGTAGTGATGATGATGAAGAAGCGAGAGGTGATGGATCGATTTGCAGGCTTTTAATGAAGGTGATGGAGAAGAATTCAAACAACGTGGAGAACACAAAGAACCAAATAAACCACACACTAACATATAAGTGTTACATGGACATGAACTGACCATGAATGAACAAAACTGGAGGGTATTTATACACAAAAGGAACTAATGATGGAATGGAAGACAGGTGAGGATGATGAGGAACAGATGGAAGTGATGAGGGCAGTGCACCATGGGAGATGTAGTCCGGGAGAAAACCTCAAAATAAGAGTCATGAGGGAAACATAAGGGAGACAGACTGTGACACCACCATAGTGACATCATCTAGTATCGACCATTTTTATTATGACGTTATTTTCATGTGGGTTTCAATAGCAGGAACAACAACAAAATCAACAACACTGACAGAGGACACCGGGATCGGAGCTTCACTTTTTTTTGTTTAGTGCTGTTTTATACAAACTGTGGCTGCATCGGAAAATGTAGGCAGCTGCCTTATAAGTTAATGGTTTAAACAATGGTGTTTTTGGATGAATGGAACTATCTGAACTGTTTAAAAAGCACCTTATTTCATCCTACCTTCATCCATCCTTATACAGCCTCCAAAGGCAGCATTTACCAGTTTTCGGACACAGCCTATGTCTTCAGGTTACAGGTTAAACTGGGTTCAAAAGGCGTGCGTGCGGTGCTCCGTGCTGCAGCCAAAGTGAGAGATCAGGTGGCAAATGCATGCTTTAACTACGTAGCACACGCTGAACTCAGTGGACAACATGTTGAAAATGCACTATAAACCTATTCATCAACACAATCTTAGGAACAGCATATTGCCATTTTAGTTTCACTATGTTCAGCCGTATATAGAAACTTCTTTTAATGAGGAAAAAAAATGCTGAGTGCACCTTTAACAATGATCTTTGTGTATGTGGAGATGGGGGCGTGGTTGAGTGTATCTCTGGAGAGAGAGCGGTAAGGGTTCAAACCTAAGTGCATTCTTGATGATTAACAGCTGTGTCTTGATACAGATATGCTGGGGAGAGCTATAAAGGGGAGAGAACACCAGAGAAGGGGACCCCGACCTAAGTGCGTGTCGTGCTGAAAAGCCAAACTTGTGTGTTTAGAATGAAAAGTCACATTAATAAAAGATTTACGTGGATTGTTCACCTGGTCCCAGCTTCCTCCTTTCCACCCAACAATGAACCTTGTTACAATGTGATATGTATGATGACAAAAACTTTATTAGTGTTCAGTTAGTGTTTTGTTTATTATATTCAGATGTGTTCAACTTTATTCAGGATTTTTAACCTCACCTGTTCATGGGAGATTAACCTCAGACATTTCAATCGACTCAGTGTAGCTGATCTTTGATTTTAATTTTCGATATGGTGTAAAATCGCAATGATAACGGCCAATATCGCAAACATTGTTTCATTCATGTTTTCTCTGAAGTTCTGAAGTTTCGCTGGAGTCTCTTAATCGGGTCCTGCAGAGCATGTGCTGTTTACCTAGGAAAGCGCAGAGGTCACGTGACTGGGAAGCTGCCTATGTAGAGCTTTCCAACTCGGTCACTTGTGAGGTACCGTGACCATTAGGAAGGTGTCTTAAAAGGCAGCCTCCTTTGGAGATAGGATGGAGCGAGGCAGCTCACTAGGATTTGGTACAAACACTTTATCTCATTTTTGGAGCTTCAAAGAACTGGCCAACATTCACTTGCATTGTATGGACCTATAGAGCTGAAATATTCTTCTAAAAATCTTTGTTTGTGTTCTGCATAAGAAAGGAAGTGATACACAGCTGGGATGGCATGAGGGTGAGAAAATTATGGGAGAATTATAATTTTTGGGTGAACTATTCTTAATATGGTGGCAGAGTTTAAACATGCCAGAGTGAAATAACAAGAGCCCATTGGTGACCATAATCATGCAATTTTTTTGTTGTATTGCTTTGTGTTGGGTAGTTGCTATATTGTTGTTTCACCTTTTTCATTTGAAATGTGCCATGATTCATGAAACATTATCTTTAGGCCTGTTTTTTAGGTACTATGTATGAATATAGGCATTATTATGAGCCTTTTATCACAGCTCAGTTTTCTCTCTCTCTCTCTGTCAGGAACACACTGAATAAGGGAATCAGAGTGGCTAAAAGAAGATACTCTGAGAAGCTGAAAAAAGTTTTCAGCTAACGACCCTGCATCAGTGTGGAGTGGCATGAAACAACTTACAAATTACAGGACTCCTGCCCCCAACCCTGTGGTGGACCAACAACTGGCTAATGACCTGAATGTGTTCTACCGTAGATTTTAAAGGCCCAATCTCACACCCCACACCCACTCTGACCTTCACTTCACACAAACACCAACACCTCCTGCAACCCCCCCCCCCCCCCCCCGCTACTCAACCTGCACTTAAGATCTGTGAAGATGATGTGAGCCGCGTCTTATGATAACAAAGGATAAGGAAAGCACAGGGCCCAGATGGCGTTTCACCTGCATGTCTTAGATCCTGTGCTAACCATCTGGCCCCCATCTTCACACAGATCTTCAATAGATCACTGGAGCAGTGTGAAGTCCCATGCTGCTTCAAACATTCCACTATCATCCCCATCCCAATGTAACCAAAAATCACAGGACTTAATGACTACAGACCTGTCGCCTTGATGTCTGTGGTCATGAAATCATTTGAGAGACTGGTGGTGGCCCACCTGAAGAACATCACTGGACCCTTTCTAGATCCCCTTTAATTTGCTTATCGAGCAAACAGATCTGTGGATGATGCAGTCAACATGGGATTGGCATGACATGGCATCATATCCTGCAACATCTGGAGAGACCAGGGACATATGCAAGGATCCTTTTTGTGGACTTCAGTTTGGCTTTCAACACCATCATCCCAGCTATACTCCAGAATAAATTACACCAACTCTCTGTTCCCATGTCTATCTGTCAGTGGATTACCAGCTTTCTGACGGACAGGCAGCAGCTTGTGAGACAGGGGAAACTCACTTCCAGCACCTGTACAATCAGCACTGGTGCCCCCAAGGGATGTGTGCTCTCCCCACTACTCTTCTCCCTCTACACCAATGACTGCATCGCCAAGGACCCCTCTGTCAAGCTCCTGAAGTTTGCAGATGACACCACTGTCATCGGCCTCATCAGAGATGATGATAAGTATGCATACAGAAGGGAGGTTAAACAGCTGGCTGTCTGGTGCATTCAAAACAACCTTGAGCTGAACACGCTCAAAACGGTGGAGATGATTGTGGACTTTAGGAGGAACACCCCAACACTGACCCCCCTCACCATTCTAAACAGCACTGTGGCAGCAGTGGAGTCATTCAGGTTCCTGGGCACTACCATCTCACAGGACCCACATTGACTCCATTGTGAAAAAGGCCCAGCAGAGGTTGTACTTCCTTTGCCAGCTGAGGAAATTCAACCTGCCACAGGCGCTGCTGATGCAGTTCTACTCAGCAGTCATTGAGTCTGTCCTCTGCACTTCAATAACTGTCTGGTTTGGTTCAGCTACGAAATCAGACATCAGAAGACTACAAAGGACAGGTCGGACTGCTGAGAGGATTATTGGTTGCCCCCCCCCCCCCACAAGAACTATACACTTCTAGAGCGAGGAAAAAGGCTGGAAAAATCACTCTGGACCCCACTCACCCTGCCCACTACTTTTTTGAACTGTTGCCTTCTGGCCGACGCTTCAGAGCTCTGAGCACCAGAACCGTCAGTCACAGGAACAGTTTTTTCCCTCAGGCTATCCATCTCATGAACAGTTAAATTGCTCCATTGAGCAATAACTATGTGCAATACACAGTTTAGACTTTCTTATATTTATCCAACACATCCAACCTCTTCTGCCATTTCATTCCTCTGAAAAAAACAAAACAAAACATTTGCACTGTACATAACAGATTTGTATTTACACTGTACATAACAGATTGTATTAGATTTGCACTACCCATGTGTATGTGTGCATGTATGTGTGTGTGTGTACGTATGTGTATAATTAGTTTTTATTTTTTATTTTTTATTATTATCTATGTCTTGCTGCTGTTTTTGTATTGTTTTTGTATTGTTGTACACTGGAAGCTCCTGTCACCAAGACAGATTCCTTGTATGTGTAAGCATACTTGGCAATAAAGCTCATTCTGATTCTGATTCTGATTCTCTCTCTCTCTCTCTCTCTCTCTCTCTCTCTCTCCTGTTTGTGTTTTTAAATATGACACGATGCAAAATAATTTGATAGCCTACATGTTGCCCACACTAAAGCTTCTGAAGAATATGGTGTAGGAGACAAATGCTCAGGGACTCCTTGGCAAAGCAAGGTCAGTCTTCAAGGTCTTGTGCAACTGTTCAGTGATGACTCACAGGATACATACTGTTATAAATGCCACACTTGTAGCTTATGCACATTCATGATACAATGTAAATTATGAGGAAGAGCTCCCCAAACCATTAATATGAAATGGGCAGAGTTGTCTATACCTTAAGATTTACTCAACTGGTTCTGCTGTTTGAAACACTGAGTGCCCATTATCTAGCAAATACAGCTCATAGTATATGGTGTAAATATAGTCCAGCATTGCTAGACTTTTGTTTATTCTGATTAGTGGGTTCATTTCAATATGTACTGCTTAGAACTATGAAGAGATCATGTGACCAACATTTAAAAGTGACCAACTACAGATTGTTTTTCGTTGCCCTTTGAGGTCAAGCGACGAGTGGGAGATCTTGATTATGAGGTAAAACGAACAGATAGAGGTAACGCACATCAAATATACCATCTCAACCTCCTGAAATTATGGAGGGAGGCTGTCCCTGTGACTTTGGCAATGGTGGTTCCGGACAGGGAGGAGCTCGGGCCGGAGGTGAGCTTAAAAGCCAATTAAGTCACCCTGGTCACTTGTGGGGACCACCTCTCACTGTCTCAAGTCAAAGAGGTTGCCAAGTTGCAAAAAGAATTTGCAGATGCGTTCTTGCCTGGGCCTGCTCATACAGCACCACATCTAGACTACTCTGGGGTAGTTGTATGTAGTCGTCCCTACCAACTTCCCGAGCACAATAAAAAAGTAGTTCGGGAAGAATTAGATGCAATGCTCGATATGGGAGTAAAAGAAGAATCCCACAGTGATTGGTCCAGCCCAGTCGTTCTAGTCCCTAAGAGCGATGGGTCAGTATGGTTCTGTGTGGATTATAGGAAAGTCACTGCAGTGTCTAAATCTGATGCATACCCAATGCCTCGTATTGATGAGTTGCTTGATCAGTTGGACACAGCTTGCTTTTTACTCCACACTGGATTTGACAGATCCCCTTAATGCCAATGTCCCGTGAAAAACAACCTTCTACACACCGTTTGGCTTACACCAATTCGTGACATATCAGTTTGCTTTGTTTGGGGCCCTGGCTATGTTTCAGCACCTTATGAATCGAGTCCTCAGACCACATTCTGCTTATGCCGCTGCCTATCGTTACATACAGAAACGATTGGCAGCGGCACATGCCGCATCTGAGTGCTGTTCTGAGGTCGATGCATTGAGCGGAACTCACGGCAAACCCCAAGAAGTGCGCAGTTGGATCGTTTTGCCTTGACAATGAGGAGCAGGTTTATCATAAATCAGTGATTTAAATTATGAAAAACTGATTTAAATTATGGCGCAGCAGTTGTAAAAACAACTGTACTGCTGGCAGTCCGGAGATGCAGAGATTGTAGGATCTAAGTGCAGCTTTATTAAAAATTTGAAACAAAAACACAAGAATTCAAGAAACAGGAAACCATACGCTGCAGCCTACAAAGGATAAGAACTGACAAAAGACAGCGAACAGGGGGGAAATTTTACAGAAATACTAACAGGACTAGTAACAAAACACATCTGTGACAACTCAACAAAGGAAACAGGAACAAGGGTAGGATTACAAAATAAAAGACACAAAAAAACCTAGCACCCTCTGTTGGATGCTTGGGAACATCCCAAATATGACAGCTTTGTTTTGGTTTTATTTCAGCCTGGTCTCATTAAACTTACGTGAGCATTCAACATTTTTGCAAAACTGAAATAACGTGCTTCATTATGCATTTTGGCTGCAGTTTCCAAGTGAAATGTCCAATGGGGTTCGCCAAAACCAAGCGAAATGTGGTTTTAATCATGAATTTTAGATGGAGGTTTTAAATATTAAAACGTACCTCCCTAACCTAAAATGTTATCCTAAACCTAACCAATATTGTCAGAAAAGATAAATGAGAGTTTAACAATACAGACATCCTTATCCTTAACCAACACCTAAACCTAATCGATAGTGTTTAACAATGCAAAAACAGGTACTGAGGCAACTACGTCATTCTGTGTTGCTTCTATGCCACTTTCACATTTGTGCATCTTTGAATGGACTCAAACTGCAGTCATCGAGTCCAAAGTCCAACTCTCAATCAGGTGAGCATCCAAGCAAGCTAATACTATAGAAATACACATGTATATGTACGTTGGACTGTAATACAAATGTTAAAATGTATTGTTTTTCAAATCATGCGTTAATGTAAAAGTGTTTCGATATCATAACATTGTGGGGGGTGAGTAATAGAGTGAAAAATACTTTGTATAAAGTCATAATCAGCGATTGTACTCGTGATTTGTGTGACAATGAATGAAACGCACAGTTGTTGTAGTGACTCTAGTGTTAATTTCACCAGGAAACTGCTGTGAAACGTAGAAAGTGGCACGTAAAAGTCAGTTTGCAAAAATGTACAGTATAACGTTCATTCTATGAGACCAGGGGCCTCATGTATAAACGCACAAAATGGGCATTGAAATGTGCATAAGCAACTTCCCACTAACATATCGGGATTTATAAAAAATAAACTTGTGCGCATTGTCCGGACACTCTCGACTGTGCATACGCACTCTTCTACTGGTTTGTGTGAATTGGCGACTCCAGCTGGACAAACAATGAACTGAACAGACTGATTATAAACTCTGATTTTCATTTAATTTACATTTAGAATAAAAAAGTATGTAGTTAAGCACTTGAAAGAGAAGTAATCATTATCAAGCCAATAGTCGCCTATATTATTTTTATGTAACTAATTGAAAAGGTATTCAAATATAAGCTGTAAAAGGGAAATATTGGTTTGGGATGTGCTGTGTTTGGAGAACTTTCCCATGTCATAGATAAGGAACATACAGTAGGCCTAACTTAAAATGACAGCGAAGATTTCTTAGTTTAAGATATTTTTGTGAGTTTTTATCATTTTAAATTCTTAATTTGACATTAAAACTGTTCTTTTTGTGATTTTAAGAGAGGGACTAGATTAACCGAATCCATTACATTTTAAAAGAAAATAAATAAAGACTATATTAAGAAGCACATTTCAACAAATTCAGAAATTTAATATTAACTCCAAACATCATGACTATGAACTCTAAAGGTTATTTGCATCTTATCTTTTTAAAGGTATTTAAAATCTTTGTTTGAGACAGATAGTTGCAAGTAAACAATATATCCCTGCAAGTTTGTCAAACTGTGTTAACATGTTTAATACAGTTCAAACAGCTTAAAACAAGTAAAGAGTGAACGGTGGTTTAACACCAGTCAGATGGTCACTTTATATCTAAATGAACCATTCCTTTCCAGAATAAGATGATCAAATACAGTATGCAGAGGATTACAGTATTGCAGTTCTTGACTAGTTGATAGTCTTGTGAAGGGAGAGAAGACTGAGTACTAGCGACAGTTTGAGAGCTAACAGGTAGCCAATGCAAGAATACTTCCTTGTAATGTGAAAAGCATGTAATTTTAAAGCCTTGCATTTTATGTTGATACAAGATACAGGGTTGTCTTCTTTTTCCTTCATCAGTGCTGTTTATAAGGTCAAGGTTGTCTAGCCATTTCAGATAATTTACTTCCTCCATAGCGCTTAAGAGTACAGCATTCACTGTAGGGGCTCAGAACAATCCTACCACAGTTCTGGATGATTAAAATAGATTTAATAGTTTCCCTTTGTTGATAGGGACTATCTTGTGCTGTCCTTGGTAACACTGAGTGGCTCGCCATTTTCCATTTGGAAGAATTTCAGCTTTAACGAAAAATCCTGGCCGAGGCTTCAAAAGAATCAATCTGATCAGAATTTCTCTTCAAATTAAATTCAAGGGGGTTCTGATGCTGGCATCTACTGTTAAACACTCTAATATCAAACTTCAGCCAATCAGAATGATTTATCTGCTTTTACACATATGTTGCTGGGCAGACTAAGAGCAATTAGGTTAATTTAGGAGAACTGATTGGAGAAGAACATAAAACAGCAAGCAGAGGTACTCAATAGGCGGACTCTGGACTGTATCTGGACCGAAAGACAGACTGAGATCTAAATCTTTGTGCTAATTATCTGACACCTGGCTAAGTGATTGTGTGATATGTGTACAGTGTACGCGCGGAGCGGGAATATATTCCCTAGCACTGAACACACTTAATTCCTGCCCTCCACGCATTGCCTCTCTCCCCGCTATAGACATGAGGCGCCACATAAAGCCTTATTTACTGTACGTGGTTGCAGGTGCAGTTTTTTAGCAATAGTAGCGGAGACACCACTACAGATATTGCCATCTTTCGCTTAAACACACTACAGAAAACAAACAAGCAAAGTGAAACTATCTTCAAATCACTTTTATTGTCACACAACCATATACACAAGTGCAATAGTGTGTGAAATTCTTGGGTGCAATGCCGAGCAACATAGCAGTCGTGACAGTGATGAGACATATACCAATCTACAATGAACATCAAATTTACACAACACAATTTAAAATCTAATATACACATAATTACATACAACACAATTTACAAATAATAACATACAATGTACATTATACAATACACACAATATAGAATACACATTATACAATAAAAAAATTGTATATATAGTATATAAAATATACAGTAGGTTGTATTGTACTGTATTGACATTCAGGCTGTCGGTTGATAGTCAGTTGCCAGTGTGTTATTAAGAGAATATAATTTATGACAGTCCAGTGTGAGATAATAAGATTAATAAAGTGCAGTGCTGATGTATATTGATCGTGAGAGATCAAGAGTTCAAAAGTCTGATTGCTTGGGGGAAGAAGCTGTCATGAAGTCGGCTGGTGCGGGTCCTGATGCTGCGATACCGTCTACCTGATGGTAGCAGTGAGAGCAGCCCATGGCTCGGGTGGCTGGAGTCTCTGATGATCCTCTGAGCTTTTTTCACACACCGCCTGGTATATATTTCCTGGAGGGAGGGAAGCTCACCTCCGATGATGTGTCTGGCAGTTCGCACCACCCTTTGCAGGGCTTTGCGGTTGTGGGCAGTGCTATTGCTGTACCAGGCGGCTATGCAACCAGTCAGGATGCTCTCTACAGTGCTGGTGTAGAACCGTGTGAGGATGTGGAGGTTCATTACAAACTTCCTCAGCCATCTCAAGAAGAAGAGGCGCTGATGAGCCTTCTTCACAATGGCCTCTGTGTGGACGGACCATGTGAGTTCCTCAGTGATGTGGACACCCAGGAACTTGAAGCTGCTGACTCTCTCCACTGGTGCTCCATTGATGGTGATGGGGCTGTGTTCTCTTTCTCTTCTCCTGAAGTCCACCACAAGCTCCTTTGTCTTACTGATGTTGAGGGAGATGTTGTGCTCCTGACACCAGCGTGTCAGAGTGTGCAACTCCTCTCTGTAGGCTGTTTCATGATTGTCAGTGATCAGACCTACCACCGTCGTATCATCAGCAAACTTAATGATGGCATTGGAGCTATGTGTTGCCACACAGTCATGTGTGTACAAGGAATACAGGAGTGGGCACAGCCCTGTGGGGCTCCAGGGTTGAGGGTCAGTGATGAGGAGATGTTACTGCCCATTCTAACCACCTGGCGTCTGCTTGACAGGAAGTCCAGCATTCAGCTGCACAGCGAGCTGTTTAAGCCCAGAGCCTTGATGAGAGGAGTTTCTCATCAAGCTTGGAGGGCACTATGGTGTTGAATGCTGAGCTGTAGTCTACAAACAGCATTCTCACATAAGTATTCCTTTTTTCCGAACAACACTGGACCGTTCTGAGGGTGGGTGCTTCCTGTTTCAGTTTTTGCCTGTAAGCGGGCAGAAGCAGAATGGAAGAGTGGTCCGATTTGCCAAATGGTGGGTGGGGGAGGGATTTGTAACCATCCCGGAAGGGAGAGTAGCGATGGTCCAAAACCCGGTCCCCTCGTTTGTTAAAACTGATGTGTTGGTGGTATTTTGGTGCAATTGATTTAAAATTGGCTTTGTTAAAGTCCCCGGTCACAATGAACACGGCCTCAAGATGCGCGGTTTCCTGCTTGCTTATAATCCCATACAGTTCCTTGAGTGCCCGGTCTGTGTCGGCTTGTGGGGGGATGTACACAGCTGTGATAATGACCGCTGTGAATTCCCTCAGTAGCCAGAATGGTCGACACAGAAGCATGAGAAATTCCAGATCAGGAGAGCAGAAAGGCTTGATAGAATGTACGTTCCTCTGATCACACCAGGATTTGTTGATCATAAAACATACACCACCACCTCTGCTTTTACCTGAGAGGTCTTTCGCTCTGTCTGCTTGGTACACGGAGAACCCCGCGGGTTCAAAGGCTGAGTCTGTAATCTCCGCAGACATCCAAGTTTCTGTAAGGCAGACAATTCAGCAGTCCCTCATCTCTCGTTGGAAAGAGATCCGCACTTTCAGCTCACAGAGCTTGTTGTCCAGAGACTGAACATTTGCCAGTAGAATACTGGGTAGCGGGGGTCGATTTGTAAGGTTTCCCCTTTTCCTTCTGTGTTTTCGCAACCGGGCAGCCCAGACAAAGGGCTCCGCTGGTGTGTATGAAAACAGCGGGTTGGTATTGAGGAATCTGAAGTCCGGTTTACGGTGTGTAATTGCAGAACCAATGTCCAAAAGTGTTTGTCTGTTGTAGACAATAAGGCAGACAACATCCAAGACAAAAAACATAAGAATTGTAAACAAAAAAAAAAAAAAAAAACTACAATGTTGTTTCAGAGCTCGCAACGCAGCAGCCATACTTGGCGCCATCTTGAGTCCAACATTCATCTTTCTGATGTGTAATTCAGACGGATCAGGTAAGCCAGGTTTGTGTTTCTGTCTAAATTTAGCTTCATTAATCAGCATATTAGGAGCCTTTCATAATAAACAAACAGATTTTTGTTCTAAAAATCATGTCATCATGGCATGGGTCACAAGGAAAGCCTATTTATACAGGTGCATCTCAATAAATTAGAATGTCGTGGAAAAGTTCATTTATTTCAGTAATTCAACTCAAATTGTGAAACTCGTGTATTAAATAAATTCAATGCACACAGACTGAAGTAGTTTAAGTCTTTGGTTCTTTTAATTGTGATGATTTTGGCTCACATTTAACAAAAACACACCAATTCACTATCTCAACAAATTAGAATACATCATAAGACCAATAAAAAAACATTTTTAGTGAATTGATGGCCTTCTGGAAAGTATGTTCATTTACTGATATGTACTCAATACTTGGTAGGGGCTCCTTTTGCTTTAATTACTGCCTCAATTTGGCGTGGCATGGAGGTGATCAGTTTGTGGCACTGCTGAGGTGGTATGGAAGCCCAGGTTTCTTTGACAGTGGCCTTCAGCTCATCTGCATTTTTTGGTTTCTTGTTTCTCATTTTCCTCTTGACAATACCCCATAGATTCTCTATGGGGTTCAGGTCTGGTGAGTTTGCTGGCCAGTCAAGCACACCAACACCGTGGTCATTTAATCAAGTTTTGGTGCTTTTGGCAGTGTGGGCAGGTGCCAAATCCTGCTGGAAAATGAAATCAGCATCTTTAAAAAGCTGGTCAGCAGAAGGAAGCATGCAGTGCTCCAAAATTTCTTGGTAAACGGGTGCAGTGACTTTGGTTTTCAAAAAACACAATGGACCAACACCAGCAGATGACATTCATCCCAAATCATCACAGACTGTGGAAACTTAACACTGGACTTCAAGCAACTTGGGCTATGAGCTTCTCCATCCTTCCTCCAGACTCTAGGACCTTGGTTTCCAAATGAAATACAAAACTTGCTCTCATCTGAAAAGAGGACTTTGGACCACTGGGCAACAGTCCAGTTCTTCTTCTCCTTAGCCCAGGTAAGACGCCTCTGACGTTGTCTGTGGTTCAGGAGTGGCTTAACAAGAGGAATACGACAACTGTAGCCAAATTCCTTGACACGTCTGTGTGTGATGGCTCTTGATGCCTTGACCCCAGCCTCAGTCCATTCCTTGTGAAGTTCACCCAAATTCTTGAATCGATTTTGCTTGACAATCCTCATAAGGCTGCGGATCTCTCGGTTGGTTGTGCATCTTTTTCTTCCACACTTTTTCCTTCCACTCAACTTTCTGTTAACATGCTTGGATACAGCACTCTGTGAACAGCCAGCTTCTTTGGCAATGAATGTTTGTGGCTTACCCTCCTTGTGAAGGGTGTCAATGATTGTCTTCTGGACAACTGTCAGATCAGCAGTCTTCCTCATGATTGTGTAGCCTAGTGAACCAAACTGAGAGACCATTTTGAAGGCTCAGGAAACCTTTGCAGGTGTTTTGAGTTGATTAGCTGATTGGCATGTCACCATATTCTAATTTGTTGAGATAGTGAATTGGTGGGTTTTTGTTAAATGTGAGCCAAAATCATCACAATTAAAAGAACCAAAGACTTAATCTACTTCAGTCTGTGTGCACTGAATTTATTTAATACACGAGTTTCACAATTTGAGTTGAATTACTGAAATAAATGAACTTTTCCACGACATTCTAATTAGTTGAGATGCACCTGTACTTAAGTAAATTAAGCAAACAGTATTTTAATGCTTCACTATTGTTATATTAATTGCTTGTTTGTTTGTTAGTGGAGTCTCACTTTGAGAAAAATATAAAAATGGTCCATCCAGACTTTTACAGGAGGGGAGCGCGTGTGGCCGTCGGAACCCGCTCACGCCTGGGCCATTCCATGGACACTCCCCTGAAATTCACAGAGCCCCATTTCTCTGCAAGGATGCCAGATTCCCCTTTATTGTGGACACTTACTCCCCCTGGTTACTTTATTCCCCTTTTTATGAATATTTTATGTTTATTATTATTTTCAATAAATGCCTTTCCGAGGCTTGATGCCACACCCGCTGTGTCTGTCTCTTGTTCACCCCGCCACACTGCCCAGTTTTGAAGAGACTATTTTGGCTGTTTTCGATTTGTTTATTTATTTATTTCTTTTTTTCTTTCTTTTTTTTTTTAAAGTACTATTGCTGCCAAAGTAGCAAGTTATATCATATATCATATAATTTCATAGCCATATGACACCATGTAAGCTACATATTATTATCTGGACCTTTGCTGGGAAGGAAATCTAGAGACTGGACCTCTTGAATCTTTAATTGAATACCCCTGGTCTATAGAAAAGCTATGCGAATCACACATTTTCAGAGGGGTTACACCCTCCCCCATTAAACTGGTATGAGTCCCTTCATGTTATTTAAACATCATAGTATAAGGTTGACACAGCATTTCTCAAAGTCATATCTTTGTCTATGACTGCTCTATAAAACCCTTCCAATAATGTCTGTGCAAACGAAATTAGGGGTTTCCCCAACTCTGGATAATGTAATAACCCAGGGTGTCTATGAGATCTCTCAGACCTATGCACAGAACAGTCACTGTGCTTTTCATCAGATGAGCTCTCTTGTTTCTTGTTTGATTGCTTGTCTTGTTCAATGCAGTTTGATCTCTGTCCTTTATCAAGAGTACACAGTTCAGTTGAGTTCCCACAATACAGGTAATACAGGTAATAAAACAGGGAATACAGGTAATACCCGGAAAATCAGAGGAATGATTTATTTTAAGGTCTTGGCCAGGTATTTAAAGCTTTGATTTTTTTTTTTGGTCAGTTTTGACTCCTCTAGACACAACATGACCAAAATAATGAACAGAGATCTGGAAAAACTTACATTTGTCAATTGAGAACTTCAGTCCATACTCTCTGAGACGGTCAAGCACATGAAGAAGTCTTGTCTCATGCTCCTTCAACTTATCAGAGTGGACAAATTCCAGGAAACCTAAGGAGCATACAAATGCAGTCTTAGGCTTGTCTTCTTATTCCTTCCCAACTTGGTAATAACAAGATTTTAAATCCATTACAGAGAACCACTGCAAGCCTGAAAGTTTAGAAAACGACTACTCCAGGTTTGGTATTAAATTTTCTGTAGTCTACACATAGACATATACATATACATGTACATCACCATTCTTCTTACGAACTATGAATCTCGTGAGTAAATTGGCCATGCTCGCTGTTTGAAAGGTGTCTCATCTTTTAACTTGATATGATGCTTTATCTTAGTTACATGACCACAGTCAAGATCATGATGGGAAAAAACATAAGAGAAATAATTCAACTTCTGCGTAATGTATCTCTTCGACTCCTCAGGTAATGGAGACTGTACAAAATCAACTGGAACTTAGCATTCTGAGCTCTCACTTGCTTAGTGGAGCAGCATTCAGATGTCAACTGTTCACAAGTTGTTTCGAATCAGTTAAGTTCAGCTAAGACACAATTTATAGGAAGTGTAATATCATGATCGGTTTCATTCCTTAGAGAGACTGGCACTTTAAATTGACTAGTCTTTGGTTGAGTAATCAGGCAGTTGTCCACAAACACTCCACCAGGCAGAACAGACTCCGATGGTTGCTCTAATAAAGCCCATGTCTCATCACCAATTGAACTGGCATGAAAGATGCATCCTTCATGTAGAGTCTTTTGATCAGCAGGAAGAATTTATTTAGTCTGACCCTTAAGTTACACTAAACCAAGTCTATCACTGGTGGCTTGTTTGTTTCTTCTATCGAGTATTCGCCAGACTTGACTGTAGCCATAGTGAGAAGAGCTACTTCGAAGTTGGTTGCACTGCACATACACAGCATCTAGTGTGTTAGTGCCAATTAACAAGGGTACCTCACTGCTCGAAGTGTGGATATTTCAGGTTATGACTCAAGGAAATCTTTAGGGAACTTAAATGAGACTTCAAGATATCCCATATATGGCACTGATTGACCATTTGGTCTACATTAAGTAAATGGTTGATCGGTTGGATTGGTTGGTCAGAAATATGGTGATTGTAGAATGACTGAGCCTAGGTAGCTCAGTGAGTAAAGATGCTGACTACCACACCTGCAGTCGTGAGTTCAAATCCAGGGCATGCTGAGTGACTCCAGCCAGGTCTCCTAAGAAACCAAATTGGCCCGGTTGCTAGGGAGGGTAGAGTCAAATTGGGTAACCTCCTCGTGTTCACTATAATGTGGTTCGCTCTTGGCGCAGTGCGTGGTGAGTTGTGTGTGGATGCCATGGAGGACAGCATGAAGCCTCCACATGTGCTATGTTTCTGTGGTAACGTGCTCAACAAGCCATGTGATAAGTTGCATAGGTTGATGGTCTCAAATGCAGAGGCAAATGAGATTTGTCATCTGCCATCCAGATTGAGGTGAGTCACTATGCCACCACAAGGACCTAGAGAGCATGGGGAATTGGGCATTCCAAATTGGGGAGATAAAGGGAGAAAATAAAAAAAAAATAAAAAAGGAGGTACTATTCTGGGGGAAACAGTATATAGTAGAGGCTGTGGTTAATTTCCACCTCACCCATCCAGAGATTTTGGGAACAAATTTACATTTTAAGAATCTATTAAGGGAAATATGTGTGGATGGGCCCTGTAAAATGTTGTATTGGTGTGTGATGTGCGATGCTATGGCTGGAGATGTGGTGCCATTGCCATCTACGTCTGCTCCACGTCATGATGACGCAGGGGAGAGAGTTCCCGTCTAGAGCAGTTACGTGATGAGTGTCTCAAGCACGCGACTGACCAAGTGAGAGTAATTGATTGTCAACAGCCTCCCTTCACCCTCTGTTCAGATCACGCCCCATTTCAGTGGCTCCACCACATGAAAGATACCAATGTGTGGATCACCTCACATTTGAACAGCTGAAGTGCCAGGTACCAATGGGTGATCCACACATCGGTATCTTTCATGTGGTGGAGACCAGGAGCGCAGATGGCTGTGGCTGACTTCCTCTCCAGAAATGGGGGGCAGGGGGTTGTTACATCTGTCTTAAATCCGCACCAGCTCTCCAGTTCAACAGAGAGAGAGCCCTGAGAGCACGAACTTGACACTTGCTGAGTGTATTTGTTATCTAACTGAGTGTTTAAAAAAAGTTTATTTTGTTATCTGATTAAGTGTTTGAATCTATGTGAATAGACTGCATTAAGTCACCCCAGAACCTCAGGCAGAAAAAATAAAAGCCTTGCCTGCACTGCTTTGTTGCCTCCTGACTCCTCCATTGCCCAAGAGAACCGAACTTCTTACAGACGCATTTGCAGGTTTCGTTTCCATTGATTGTAGATCCACTGGTACTGTATTATAAATTACTCCATGAGCTTACTGGCTAGTGAGAGCACGCACAAATGATTCAAATGATGAGCTTTCTGAGGCATTCGGATTGAATAGCTAACCGATTCAGACTGCTTTCCTATCATGTGTGACCAATTCATTTGAAAGATCTGACTCGGATGAGTGATTCATTTGTGATCAGACATCTTTTGTTTTGATTCAAAACTGGTGATAGTAAACACCAAGTACAAGGCATGATGTAGCGGTGTAGCTTTTCTCAACGCTACGCCGCTACCTAGTCAAAGATATTGCTTAGCTACTGAAAAGCTACTTGATTTAAAAACTAGCAAAGCTACCGCCTCTAGGGTGACCATACGCCCTCTTTTTCCCGGACATGTCCTCTTTTTCGGACCTTAAAAAAGCATCCGGCCGGGATTCCTAAATTTGCGAAAATGTCCGGGATTTGGCTTTAGTTGCATTATGATGTGCATCTGGTCTAATACTTCATTGTGTGTGCGCACATATTTGCATTGCTTTAACTCCTCTTTGTAAGTCCCGCCTTCTCACACACCAATTGATCAATTATAAGAGGCTTGCAGCAACTATTGGCCAAATTCCTGCCTGTCAATCTCTCCGCGAATGCGCGAAGCGCTGTTGTGTTCGGCATCAAACAGCTTGACAGTAGCAGCAAATGACAGCTGAGTGGAAA
The DNA here is from genome assembly GCF_019703515.2 of Myxocyprinus asiaticus. NCBI lineage: Eukaryota > Metazoa > Chordata > Actinopteri > Cypriniformes > Catostomidae > Myxocyprinus > Myxocyprinus asiaticus. Next base: position 3,929,604 of record NC_059348.1, on the reverse strand, counting down.
TATTTTCCAAACGAAAGTGCAAATTTACAGAAGATTTGCACAAGAAATTCCCATGCTTTCGTCCAGGTCGAGATCCGTGGGAAGCAGATTGTATGACATGTAAAGCTGGCACTTATGTGTCAGTTGCTAATAAAGGTGCAAGTGATTTAGAAGCACACATTAGCTCTGCGAAGCATAAAGGGTCAGCAAAAGGTGAAAGTTCATCAGGTAAATTAACAGACTACTTTTTGTGACCAGGTAAAATTGTTATCACATTGCTTCATTTTCCATGGTCATTCCAAATAATAGTAATAGTAAATAAAGGTACACTCATGGCATCAAATATTTTATTTTAGTACATGGACATTCAAAAGAATGTTGGAAATTTTTATTTATTTATTTATATATATTTATGTTATGCTAATAGAGTGTCTTTTTCACTGTATTAAAGTTTGCATTCATAGTAACACTGTTTTGAACCCTATTATATTTTGGGACATTATTCCCTCAAAAGTTATTTTGAAAAACTTTTAATATTAACACATCTGTAGGTCATTTTGCTTCATTTTAATATACATTTTTCACCATACAATACAGTTCTATTCATTAACATTAGTAAATGCATTTCTACTGTATATTTACTGTGCATTTTCTCACAGAGAATCAATGGGTTTGTCCAAAAGCTGAAAAAGTTTGCTTTCAGAGGCTAACAGTATATGGAGTTGGGATGAGTAATTCCTTCAGAAAGATGTGGTAACACTTGACTCATTACTAAGGGTTTACCAAGATTTTCACTTTACTATTCTAAGTAATTATTCAGAATAACATATTATGTATTATGTAACATGCACAAGTTATTATTTTGTAACAATTAAAAAAGATACCCCAAATAGTACGTAGGTTGGACAAATACAGTACAAGGCAAGTCATGATACTCTACCAGGCACTGCAGACTATTGATTTAGTGTGATTTAATGTTCATTATCTGATTTCTGTTTAAAGAACACATGGCGCATTTGCATCTCTGAAGTTGCATTTTCATCTTGACAATAAAAATATAATCAGTTAATGGTAGTTAATGTTGTAATGAGTAATTTTTAATAGTTATTTTAAAGTAGCCATAGTTTATAGTTCTCAATGAGGCAGTTCTGTTATTATTAGTAAGCCAACAGTCAACTACAACAGTCATCAGTTTGCTATTACTTACTGATTAGTTAATTGTGTTAATATATTAGTTAATAGGATGAAACTGTTAATGTAGAACTACTCCTTACTCAGAACTATTGCATAGTTGCCTACTAAGCATGAATAAGTATTCTATAGTGTTACAATATGTTTAACTGCCAGTATGAAGTTTTCATGAATGTTTGTGCTGGCAAGCTATTTCGAACCACCAGAACAAACTCAAAAACACCTTCTTTTTTGCCTGATTTTGTTCTAAAGGTCGTCACACCTAGGGTTTTTTTTTTTTTTTTTTTTTTACCCATTCAGTATGTCATCCATATTTATTATTATTTTTAGTTTTTTTACAGTGCTTCACACAGTGCTTTAAAGTAAATTACTGTGAAAGCGACATCCCTCCCTTGAATTATTGTAATGAAAGAGCCAGAGGTTTAATTCATTGTTGAGATTTGCACTCATTGACTATAGATACTTAGTCTCTGTGCTACAAATCTGATCATCTGACAAACTAAATGATAAGGCACTCTCGTAGGTCTTTCACATGAAAAAATGTAAAAAAAACATTTCCATGGTAACCAATTTTCCTATGTCCTCGTTTCCCAGAGTGTGTGTATGTGTGTGTGTGTGTGTGTGGGAGGGGGAGCACTGGGGCAGAGAGAGAGAGAGAGAGAGAGAGAGGAGAGATTTAGAAATGGGGGCGGGTAAGTGCGAGAGATGATGTGCAATATGCAATGCTAAAGGACCACATTCAGTTATAGATCACAGTAACAGGTATTACAAACTGTACTGCACCACATTGTTAATTTGAACAGCAACCATTTGACTGGCATTGAGAAAAATGGGTTGGATATTTCCTGAATTTCACATTTTATAACCTGAGAAGATTTGGTAAGGATTTAAAAGTGTCATTGTTTGAAATCTTAGGAGAATTTCATAATCTTCATAAGCACAGACATGACAGTTTTTCTTTACCAACAGAACACATCTGAGAAAAGGACAAAATGCTTTGAAAAAGCAATACAACCTACCGAAAAACAGAACTTGATTTTGTAATTTTTTTTTTACATTTTTTTTTTACAAAAAAACTTTCTTTTATGAGGGCAACAACAGAACTGGAGCAGAACCGCTGGCAAAATTCTCTCCGATTTTTGCCTAGAAGAATGGAGTAAAACTGGGATCATCTCATTTGAAAGCTGGGATTGTTTCCTGCACCTCTTGAGACATGGCTCAAACTGAAGACATGCCTAAGCAGGTGAGCGTTGAGGCTAAGGGAGAGAGTGAGTCCACGGGGGAGATAAAACGGGCTCGGACCATGGCTCTGTACAATCCCATCCCAGCCAAACACAACTGTCTCACCGTCAACAGGTCTCTCTTTATCTTCGCTGAGAATAACATCATAAGAAAATATGCAAAAAGGATCATTGAGTGGCCATATCCTTTAACAAGCTTGCACTCTTAGAATGATATGCAATTATTAAGATGGTTTGATGCTTGTGATCTTTTTGATTATGAGTTGCCTGTGCTATTGTTGTCAGTTTTTTAGCTGAATAATTTCAGACACATCAGATGCACATTAGTAAAGCTGAAAAAGTTCGAACAATATTTCTTCATCTGCTGGCAAGGAATCCAACACAAAGATTCATTACAAAGGTACATATAAAATGCACATTCATTGTTTATTTTTTATAGGACAGATTTTTTTTTTCATCTCCCTCTGATGAAGGTCAGTCAGCACTAACTGGTGATAGTCAGTAAGATTTGCAAGAATTCATACAAGACAATTGTTCTGAGGTGTAACAGTGTAATAGTTGTTGCCATAGTTTGTCAAAGAACTGTATAGTCTCTGAGAGTCCTAGTTAATGAATATAGAGTTACATTAACATTAAAACTATACCTTGCCCTTCTTAAAAAGACCAGCTCAGACCAATGTGAATTTTCATGCTGGTCTTGTTTGGTGGATGGTTGGTTTGGTGCTAGTCTAATTTGCTGGTTGTCCACCCCCCCCACCCAAAAAAAAAAAAAAAAAAAGAAAAAAAAACCTGAGAGCTGTGTTGTCAGAATAATCAGTAAAAAATACAGTAAAAATATAAACAACTTTACAGAACAACATGTACATTTTACAGTTTAAAACTTGTTTTTATGGTATATTTTACAGTACAGTACCATCGTTTATATTATTAAATGATAAACTTAATCTATTAATCTTCTGAAACTGTAAAAATCTGCTTTTCACTTTATAATGTATTGTTAATCACCATAGTAATTACAAAAAGGCAAATGATGATATGAAGTTCATCAATAGTGGCCCTTCCATGAGCAATAACCAATAAACCTGTAGACACAGTGCTCAGTGTCACTCACACAAACACTATAGACCATCAGGGTAACACATGTGAAATTAAAATTATGCAATAAACATTAACTAAACTACATCAAATATAACAAAGAACACCCCAAAGTACATAACTGATATTAAAAATAAGAAGTAACATAATATTCCCATAAAATATAATGAAAAGTAATGAGTCACGCAGGGAATTCTGGGAACTGGAATACTGTTTTTTTTACCATAATTTTAACAATAATTTACCATAAAAAGTACATGTACTCTCTTGTTAAACATAATACACTTTTTAACTGTTAATTATATGGGAAAATCATACTTTTTACATCTAAAAAATGTAAATTTTTACAACATTTTACCTTAAAACTACATGTATTGTCTTTTTAAATATATATACAAAAATAACATATATTTTACGGTAACAACTGTTTTTTTTAACTGTAGCATTTTTACAGTCTTTTACCGTTAAAATTACGGAAAATTTTTTTTACAGTGTAGCTAATGAAGTTGGTCAACCTCGTTTGGTTGAACTTATGGTGAAGATGGTTGTCCTTGGAAATTTTGCTGGTTAAGCTTGTAAAGAAGTCTGTGACTTCTGTACACCAACATCCCATAAAAATCCAACATATGTTGGCAAAATTCAAGGTTAGGGGTCAGTCTAGCCAATCGTGTGAGCTACAGTGAGACCATTAAGTTTCCAAATGATCATTAAGTTTCTGAATGAAGTAATTATACTAACTGAACTAGGCTGGGTTTCCCAAAACACTAAGTAGAACATTAGTAGCCAGAGGCGGACTGGGAAGAGAAATCGGCCTGGGATTTTACATAGAAATTGGCCCAAAAGTTGTTGATGGGGGGTCTGGCCCAAAAGGGGGGGGGGGGGTTGTTCTCACAATGGCCAGTTAGTTAGTAGCACTTAAGTAGTACTTAATCTCTAAGGCACATTTCCCAAAAGCATCGTTATCTAAGTAGTTAGTAAAAATGTTCGTAAATTAACGAGAGCTTTGAACCGCACTTAAGTCCATTAAGTGCAACTTAAACGTATCTTTCTGGCATCTTTCACAGTTTATCAAAGACAATGGGACATTTAATAAATTGTATTAATATATTTTGATCATTGGAAAGCCATTGTAATCTATTTCAGAGGATAAAAACGTGTTGAAAAAATTGCCACGAAATCAATAGGTAGACTCCGTAGTCTGCGCATGCGACGTGATAGGTCTAAATTTCCATGACACATAATACAGTATAACTTATATTAGCCTTCTTTGATAAGCATAATTGTTATGGCAATAGTTTCAGTGGATGTTTCAAATCGGCTTGCCTATAGTCTGTTTACAAGGCAGTAATAAACTGCATGATGCATAATGGCAGTAAGGCTACAAGTACACGGTGCCTTGAACTCTAACCAGATGATCTCTTAATATTTAGACAGGTCTATGTGTAGTTCAATACTGACGGCCGTCATTTTAATCCTGTTCTGTGTGCATTTGTTTAGTTTCCAGACAAAAAACGTTAGGCTACGTGAGAGTCGCTTATGATTCACATCGTGTACATTCACGTTACATGCATTTATTGCGTCACTTTCATTAGTCTCTATGATTGAGCATCAATACATCTGAAATGCCATCTTACTAAAGCCATCATTATTTCTATAATTAAATTCTGTAATAGCTAATAAATTTCGGTGCGTCAACAAGGTTATACAAACAACTTCCATGTTTGTCAGTATTTCCACATTATTTTCATGTTGAGAAGACAAACTCTGGACATATTTTGGATCAGACCTTTGGAGCGGACAGCTCCCGTAACGAAGCACTTAAGTTCTACTTTATAACGAGCGATATACCTGCTGGTTTGGGAAACAGGTGTTACTCCATCGTAAAATAATGAGCAACGTTAGTTAAGATGATCGTAAAAGCTTAAGTTGCAACGTTATCGGGAAACCCAGCCCTAATTTATAACAAGCCTTTCAGATTAGTTTATGTTTGGGACAAGAAATTGCAAATTGACCTGTCGCAACAAACTATTTGAGAACATTTACAAAGCTTTATGGATTTTAGTGACATTGTGAAGGCAAACAGAAAAATGTCTGTTATGCAATGGTGGGAAAGTAGTCAGGGCGAAACAGTATAAAACAACTACAATTAATGCAACGGAAACATGTGTTAGGTTGTTCCTCACAGCTCAGGAGAGTTATTTGGTTTCTTAGTTATGTTTTATTAAAGTATCAACTTTGTGTCAAATATTTATCTAATAATTCAGCAGAAGACAAAAATAGACACAAATAAGAGGACAGAACTATAAAGTTCATGTGGATAGCTCAGATCATTTGGTCATGAAATAATTTTATGAGAAATGTTTGAGTTTATATTGAGATCTCTGAATTTTGATTGCAAAATTTGGTATGATGGCCAATTTTAATAACGTTTGAGACATTGAAGATCTCTTCTAAAACTCTAGAGATGACAAATCGGTTTTATTCTCTATTTAATCTCATTTCTGTCATAGGAGAAACAATTGAGATATTAAAGAGATCTCGTGTGTGATTTTTCTTTCCTATGGTCACTTTTCGAATTTGGAATATCTTTTTAAAGTAGGCTAGGCTAAAGTAGACAATTGCATGATGAAAGAGCAGAATTATAACATCTACAGCCATAATAGTACAGCATGTTATGTTATGTATGCATGTGTGTGTTGAGAAGGAGGGGGGTTCACTGAGCAGTTAATGTAGAAATAGGTTATAGGAACACGACACAAAGGACTACATATTTTTCGGTTTTTATTTTATGTTAATGGATCTGAAAGGTTTAGCTACTCACTGACTACATTATTATATTAGAAAAACGTAGCTGGTGATGTAATTTTAATTTGTAATTTTACTGTAAAAAAGTTTTAGGCACTTGTGAAAAATGGTGCATAGTGAGGATGTCTTCAAAAAATAATGACATAAATAGTTTTCATTTATCACATAATGTCATACAATGTCATACATAAAGACTTTTACCTTTAAAACAGCACCAATTCTCCTAGGTACACCTGGACACAGTTTTTCTTGGTTGTTGGCAGATAGGATGTTCCAAGCTTCTTGGAGAATTCACCACAGTTCTTTTATCTAGTTAGGCTGTCTCAATTGCTTCTGTCTCTTTATGTAATCTCAGACTGACACAATGTTCACTGGGGGGCTTTGTGGGGGCCATGACATCTGTTGCAGGGCTCCCTGTTCTTCTATTCTAATCTTTTCTATTTGCAAAAGTAATGTTTGTGAGTCTAACATTTATATTTCCTATTGACACACTAAAGCTGAAGATAAAAATAACCATCTTAAGACAAATGCTTTTGTGAAATAACTTATGTGCCTAAGACTTTTGCACAGTACTGTATATCAAAGCCAAGCTACTGTATATCCTGTATATGGAATATATTTAATATTTCCAGTTACAGCAAACATAAGTTCCTGCAACTTTAATCATTTCAGGTGACATGAGTCAGATGTCAATTGAATTAGCAGTACCCATATCAGCTCACTGCTCATGCTTACAAACAAAGAAGTATGCTTGTTTCCTAAAGAAATTGGTCACGATATCACATAACAATCTGAAAAATATTCAAACAGTCCCTTGAGATTCTGTTTAGATTCTCAGGTGAACAAAACTCACAATCAACCTTACCTGGAGGAGGTTATGTGTAGAATGCAGGTTGCCATGGAGATCAGCACTGCTAGAGAGATGCCAAAAATAAAAAGCTGAAAATTCTAGGTTAGTGCATTAGTTATTGAACTGACATTACAATGTTTATTCTTTTTTATATAATGCTACTTTATCATGGCTGTTTTATCAGATTATCAGACATTTTTCTAACTGATTTTTGTTATTGGCTTCAGGTATTTTACCTTCTTATAAAAAAAGAATATTCACAATAAAAACTGTTCATTGCGAAAATTCTTATTTGCTCTTCTGACTGTTTAGTGTTTACATATTTTTTACAAATATGTGGAGGTAATATTGCTCCAGGCATTCATCGTTATGGTTACACTTTAGAATAAGGTTGTTTTTGTCAGCATTAATCAACTCAAGAGTTAGCATGTACTAGTAATGTGTTATTAATAATACAATCATTTTACAGCATTTATTAATCTTGGTTAATGTTACTTTCTACAAATACTGTCCTAGTAAATTGTTTACACTAAAAGCTGTATATGTTAACATTAGGTAATGCAATATGAATGAACATGAACAAACAATGAACAATAGTAGTTTTACAAGATTACTAAATTGTTACTTTTTTGCTGTCAGGTTTTTGCAAACTCAGGTTTACCATGTTTTAGTAGGAAGCTTTCTCTGTAGTATTAATATGAAGTATTTACATTTCAGAGTTATATTAAAGTAAAATATGAAAAATTACTAGAGCAGTCGTAAAGCTGACCTCTGTGACAATAGGAACAATTGTTGTATATTTTGTTGTAGTAGGGACCAGAAGGAAGTACACACCCGAGGGTAACCACATGTGAGATGTGTGTAGGGGCTCACAAGTTAATTAAAGAAGAGTCAATCTAGTTTCAGATGTCTATCTTTATTGAATAGAAAAGACACATAAAACAACCTCTCGAAAAGGCTTGTGCAGATGTCTTTGGCTGAAGTGACAGAAACTCTCAATTTCTTGACTTTTTCTTCAGCTATTTACAGATTTGGCCACTGAGAGAATAGCAGGTAGTATACAACTTCTGAGAACTAAGTGGTTACTAGTTTGCTACAAAACATATGATAAAACCAGAAACTACAGCTCGGCATTAAGCTTGTTCAAGTAGTTGAATCATCTTGTAACACCACAGTTGCAGCGCATAACAATTAACAAGCTATTAGGAATTTAAATTTAACAATAAAGTGATCCAGAAATGATGAACACTTCATACTATACAACTATGATTGACTCAATGTAAAAGAGGGTCATGGTAGTATCCAGCCCAGATTTCTATTGTTCTTCATTACAGGTGAGAGAGCAAGGGTCACTAATGATTAGAATATAAATTCTCAGTCTGGGAGATATTACAATGTAATGGGCTGTGCAAAGGGAGCAATCTGTGCAACTGGAGATGGAACGAGAGCAGAGCTGAATGACAATGTGATCTACCCAAATTAGTGATATCATGCATGAGTTTGTAGCAAAAGTCAAATAGGCTTGTGGCGAAAGTCAGATAGGCCCTGTCCCATTTGTTACTCTAGGTCTTTGCTGTCTTCCCCCGTGTGCATGCTTTGCTGACGTAATGCTGTTGACTGTCAGGCAGTAGTCCACTGAGGAGCCTGCATCGTGTGGGCTTGCCGAAAGGGCACATTGAGGGCACATAGTGCTCATGAGCACCCTTCAGCAACTGGACTTCAAAGACACAAGACCACAAGTACACAAGTGTGCCATTTGGGGCAAGGCCAGAGCTGTGGCAGTTTTCTTTTCTGTTCTCAGAACTGCATTCTGAAATCACAATAAAGCTGTTGAATTGGCAAAAGCTGCTCTAACAGCATCTTAACATTGCCGAGTTAAAAGCTATAGCTTTACAGCTTAAAAATATAAGTTTTACTAAATCAGAGTTGGCTCTGAAATGAAATGGCACCTAGTCAAAAGGTTGTTGCTTGGTAGTTGCTTAAATGGTCAGTAGGATGGTGGGATGGGGCTTACATGTTGGACCTTCCTTGATTGTAAATATCATTATGTTTTTATATACAGCCACACTTCTTTATGTATATACTGTATATACTGTATTTCACAGGTAGACCAAACTTGGCTATTTAAATAAAGATAATGAATCTTGCACAGTACAGCCATATGCAGAAACTTACTCTCTCATGTCATAATATTTTAGAAACTCACAATAATACTTAAATCTTCTTTAAAACAACAATAGCAAAGGTTAAGTTTTAAGTTGCTTCCTTTTATAAATGCAGTTTATAAATGCTGTTCAATAGAAACTAAATTTGAGTGATTCAGTCTCTAGTAAATTGAATAAAACAATGTTTTATAAACCAATTATACACATCACATTAAAAAGTGACACTATATACACAAGAAAAGCAAAACATTATTAAAATGGCACACCAATATTTTTTTCTCCAGCACAAAACTCCAGTCTGCTGTAATTGGTCAAGAAGATAAGCAGGTAGTAGACCGCTGTTGAGCTCACACCAGTGCAGGCTCAGCTAAAGAGCACATTGAGAGCACAAATAAGGTGCTTGTAAGCATGCTTCTGAGCACTAAAATGTAAAATGGGACACCCTACAGTCTCGTGGACTTCGCGGGCACACCTCAATTACGTTCTGTCCTCCACCGTACGTTGCAGGACTCGCTGATTTTACACTCAGAGGTACAATACCCCCTCACCAAAAATGTATAAAACGAAATGTGTGCATGCAGCGCTTACTCTGATGAAGCCAAGCAGTGTCCATGTTACCTCAACGATTGGTTACCGATAGCTCAATCGAAGGTACAAGGGTGCAAACACAGAAACCTGTTTCCAGTTTATTGCAGCCTCAGGGACAACTGGAGCTTGTGAGTACCCAGACATCCGGAATGAAATATGGCTTTTTAATGTGTACTGTAGATGGTGCTGCATGTCACATCCTCTAGACCATGACACTGAAGTGCACCTGTGAAGTGGGCTTGACGAAATCAGGTGTAGAACCATTTCACTCTAAACAATGGTTCCTTTCACCCCAAATACCATACAAAATGACAACACACACTATCCGTCAAATCACCAGTGCTTAAAGTGAACAGGCCAGTACTCTCTTCTATCCCAACTAGACAATAACTGTAATGCTGTAATCTTCTGCATATTTCATCATTTTATTCTGGCCAAGAACCAGTTATTCAGAAATGAAATGCCTGACTGACATGTTAAACCAATCATACTTCACTTTCTGATATGATGTTTTAGGGTGTGCATAACATAGACAATGAAAACGCATCATTGTCAAACATGCGGGGATATCTCATTTACTTACAAATATCTGCATAAAACAAAGGATTTAAATATATTTAAAAGATATAATGCCATAAACCTTTAAAAACCTTGGCATGTTCTTCTTTATCATAATCATGCTTTGGAGTTAACAAAATTATTAGGCCTATCAATTTTTGAATTTGCAGAAATTTGCTTCTTCAAATTTGCTTCTACATTTATTTCCTTTCATAATGTAAGGTATTTAGTCTAAATTCATCTGGCCTAGTATGTTTCTTAAGAAAAGAAGCAAAATTATTATATTTATTTTTTTTAGGCCTATGATAAGATTAAAATATATCTTTTTTTTTTTTTTTTGTCTCAAAATAAAACACTTGCCAACTTCATAGTATCACATCATGCCACGGTAGCTTCATCTCTCCAAAACTGCACAGAACTACCGTGTGTTAAATGTAATGTAATGTACTGTTCTTAAAGAGACAGTACGTATATTAGCAGTGTCCATAACATGTATGCAGTTTTAAGAGACACTGCATACATCAAATCTTATACTAAAAAATACAAAATGTAAAAAATACATGCTCATTGGAGTCTTCTGTGTTTTGCAGTATTAACATTTAATAACAATTAATTAACTAAATAACATTTGAAATTCTTGTATATGTATATCTTCTTCTTCTTCTTCTTCTTCTTCTTCTTCTTCTTATTATTATTATTATTATTATTACTACTACTACTACTATCATCAGGGATGTTTAGTTACGCTTCATGCCACCCTTTAATGAGTCTGTGCCTCACATGGGCCACCCCAATCAAAAAAGTCTGGACATGCCACTGGGTCCAGGCTTGCTGTAAGCCATTCTTAAGCACAGGGAGGTTTATGCAGCAAAAGTTCTGGCAACCACCGTTAGGGGTCATGTTGTTACCCTATAAACATTCTCCCCTCCTCCCTTTGAGTCGGACGAGGCTAAGTGACTACTCATGCTCAGCCCAGAGAAGGTATCACGCATGTACATTGACCTAACAAGTCAATTCAGGGTATAAGAACAACTGCTTGTTTGCTTTGGAAGCTGCACAAAGGGTTTGGCCATCTCCAAGCAAAGAATGTCCCACTGGGTCGTGGATGCTACTGTTCTCCCATATGACTCGCAAGTCATAAAATGCCCATGGGAATAAAAGCTCATTCGACCATGAGTATGGTCTCCTCCTGGTCATGTGCTAAGGGCTTGTCTCTAGAAGACACATGTATGGCTGCTTCCCCTTACACCTTTACCAGGTTCTATAACCTGCATGTATTTTCCCTCTCCTCCCAGATCTTTACAGAGGAAGAAGTTTGATCACTGAACAATTGATTAGTACTGGTGGTAGAAATCGATGGTGTGAATGAGAGCATTTGTGCCAATGTTTCACTACCCTGTCAGCTAGTGTCATGGTGCCAAAGCCCTTGGACAGATGATTGCTCTGCTCCCCTCATTACCACTAAGCGGGAATAGGTGTTGAGACATTGCAACACTACCCAGCATGGCTAGTGTCTCTGTCTTGACATCAAGCTGTTGGTTTATTTTTCCCACCTCCCTTCCTATTTTTCAATACAAAGAATTGGCTGCAGCATTTGACTACCTTACAAATTACTAGTAGGCACTGCACATCAGCACTGCGGTGTGATTATATACGGCTCCACAGCATCAGTTTCCGATGCTGCTTCAAAGTTACCATCTTGAAAGGCAACGTCTCGGTTACTCTGTAACCTTGCTTCCCTGAAAGGGAGCGAGATACTGCGAAGCTTTGCCGCAGTGTCTGATTTGTCACTGTTAAGGGACTGAGAGATGCCTTCTTCCTTCAGGTGGAAAATCCTGACAGTATTACACTGACTCTGGCTCATATGCTCACTATCATGTCAGCATAGGCAGAGTGTCATGCTTCACTAGCCAATCAAATTGCACTGATTGTATAGGGTTTCAAGGATTCTGCCCCTGGAAGGAGCTCCCACAGCATCATATTCTGACACAGCTTCTCGTTCCAAGGTTACAGAGTAAACAAGACGTTTTCCATCTTCTTTCATGTCAACATGCCCCTTCCAACACTGCAACTCGGATCTCATCTAGAATTCAGAGTTTCCCTCTGGAAAATACGACTTCACTTGATGTGCTCGAAACTCATCACGATATTTCCAACTCCATATGAAGGCTGATTAAATAAATAAGTCCAGTGGAGGTGAGAGTTCTTCCATCAGATCTTAATGAACTGACAGCAACTTATATATATACACTGATCAGCCACAACATTAAAACCACCTGCCTAATATTGTGTAGATCCCCCCCGTGCCACCAAAACAGCACCAACCTGCATCTCAGGATAGCATTCTGAGATGCTATTCTTCTCACCAAAATTGTACAGAGTGGTTATCTGAGTTACTGTAGATTTTGTCAGTTCGAACCAGTCTGTCCATTCTCCACTGACCTCTCTCATCAACAAGGCATTTCCTTCCACAGAACTGCTGCTCACTGGATGTTTTTTGTTTTTGTCACCATTCGGAGTAAATTCTAGAGACTGTTGTGCATGAAAATCCCAGGAGATCAGCAGTTACAGAAATACTCAAACCAGCCCATCTGGCACCAACAATCATGTCACGACCCAAATCACTGAGATCACATTTTTCCCCATTCTGATGGTTGATGTGAACATTAACTGAAGCTCCTGACCCGTATATGAATGATTTTATGTACTGCTGCCATACGACTGGCTAATTAAATAATCGCATGGATGTTTGTTGGTGCCAGACGGACTGGTATGAGTATTTCTGTAACTGCTGATCTACTGGGATTTTCACATGGGATAACCGCTCTGTACAATTGTGGTGAGAAGAATAGCATCTCAGAATGCTATTCAGAGATGCGAGTTGGCACTGTTTTGGCGGTGTATATATACGTACAATTGTGCTCAAAAGTTTGCATACCCTTGGAGAATTGGTAATATATGTACCATTTTTAAAGAAAACATGAGTGAGCAGGCAAAACACATTTCTTTTATTTCTTATGGGATTCATATTCAACTGTAGGTTATAACAGAATGGCACAATCATAAAACAAAACATGGCAACAAAGAAAAAATGAAATGACCCTTGTTCAAAAGTCTGCATACCCTTAGTTCTTAATACTGTGTATTGCCCCCTTTAGCATCAATGACAGCATGCAGTCTTTTGTAATAGTTGTCTATGAGGCCCCAAATTCTTGCAGGTGGTATAGCTGCCCATTCGTCCTGGCAAAATGCCTCCAGGTCATGCAGAGTCTTTGGTCATCTTGCATGAACCGCACATTTGAGTGGCTCGATGACATTAAGGTCAAGAGACTGTGATGGCCACTCCAGAACCTTCGCCTTTTTCTGATGTAACCACTGGAGGGTCAACTTGGCCTTGTGCTTAGGGTCATTGTCATGCTGGAAAGTCCAAGAGCCTCCCATGCGCAGCTTTCATGCAGAAGAATGCAAATTGTCTGCCAGTATTTTCTGATAACATGCTGCATTCATCTTGCCATCGATTTTCACAAGATTCTCCGTGCCTTTAGAGCTCACACACCCCCAAAACATCAGTGAGCCACCACCATGCTTCACAGTGGGGATGGTATTCTTTTAACTATAGGCATTGTTGACCCCTCTCCAAACATAGCGCTTATGGTTGTGACCATAAAGCTCTATTTTGGTCTCGTCACTCCAAATTACAGTGTGTCAGAAGCTGTGAGGCATGTCAAGGTGTTGTCGGGCATATTGTAACCAGGCTTTTTTGTGGCATTGGCAACTCGACCATGCAACTAATTATTGTTCAAGTATCGTTGTATTGTGCTCCTTGAAACAACCACACCATCTTTTTCCAGAGCAGCCTGTATTTCTCCTGAGGTTACCTGTGGGTTTTTCTTTGTATCCTGAACAATTCTTCTGGCAGTTGTGGCTGAAATCTTTCTTGGTCTACCTGACCTTGGCTTGGTATCAAGAGATCCTCGAATTTTCCTCTTCTTAATAAGTGATTGAACAGTACTGACTGGCATTTTCAAGGCTTTGGATATCTTTTTATATCGTTTTCCATCTTTATAAAGTTCCATTACCTTGTTATGCAGGTCTTTTGACAGTTCTTTTCTGCTCCCCATGGCTCAGTATCTAGCCTGCTCAGTGCATCCACATGAGAGCTAACAAATTCATTGACTATTTATACACAGACACTAATTGCAATTTAAAAAGCCACAGGTGTGGGAAATTAACCTTTAATTGCCATTTAAACCTGTGTTTGTCACCTTGTGTGTCTGTAACAAGGCCAAACATTCATGGGCATATAAACTTTTGATCAGGGCCATTTGGGTGATATCTGTTATCATTATGATTTAAAAAGGAGCCAAACAACTATGTGATAATAAATGGCTTCATATGATCACTATCCTTTTTTTGCATGATCAGTCATATTTTCAAAATAAATGCCAAAATTTCACAATTTCTGCCAGGGTATGCAAACATTTGAGCACAACTGTGTATATATATATATATATATATATATATATATATATATATATATATATATATATATATATATATATTAAATTCTTTTATTTTATTTTATTGAGTGTAGAGTGCTGCATTTGAGTCGTAAAGTTTGTGTTCAGACCATAAAACTGATGCTAGAAGCTCCGGTGGAAGAGAGTAGCCGTGTTTCAGCTGTCGGGCCAAATGAGGGCGTGCTAGTGTGTGCCAGGGCCAGTTGCATTCCCACTGTCACTTCCGGGGCTTAATCGTGTCTCCTCTGGGTTCGTACGGTCATGGTAATCCTGGAAAAGTCGAGCAGCAGCATACAAAATGCATTGCTGCGTAAACTGAGTAGTTTGTGAATAGGCGTTGCGCCAATGCGGTGGCGTATAGGGATTTTCTTTTCGATCTGATACCAATAATTTCAAGTCCAATATCGTCGATACTGATAAAAATACCAAAAAATTTATTTTTTGGTGATTTCTTGGGACAAAATGTGTAATTTAAAATATATTTTTTATTCCTAATTCAAGTCATTTTTTTTTTTTTTTTACATTTGTGAGCCTAAATAGAAATTTATTAGACTTCTGTTATGTTTACCCTTACAAAAATTAACCATGGTTTCACCATGGGATTTAGTTAAATCGTAGTTAACCGTGGTTAGTGTATATGTAAAGGAATTAGTAAATTTCAAATTTACATTATTACTTGAATATATTAAGGCTTTGAATGTTTGAATGTTATAACTCACCATGTTATGTAAGCTTATGGTGATGTTTGCTTGGGTTGGCTCCTGTCCTTGGATTTTTTTGGCCATCTATCCTGGAAAAATAAACGTGTCCATTACGGGACGCAAAATATCCCGGAATTTCAATATTTTCCCGACGCGTGTAGAATGAGTCTAATGAGCACTTTAGTGCATGGCCATGAACGCAAAGTAATGTTTTCTTTGCGCTACCTGCGTAGCCACGCTCAAGAGCCGAAAACCTAAATTGTATGCTCTGTGCGCCAAAACAACAGCAGCAGAAACAGAGCATCGATCAAATAACGCGAGTCATCTGTTTGCCTGCAAGTCTCGGAGTACTCTATCTAGAATAAATGCTTGACTTATAGAGGACGAATGGTGAACTTTCACTCAGAAATACTGAATTCAACGTTTCTTAGAGAACATGCGTTTCTAATAGAATATTCATATTAGTGGCCAACAGAAAAGGGGTTTTCATTGTTCTGTTCTTAAACCAGTAAATGTTAATTAAAACATTTATTAAAAAGGTTACATTTATTGTGTTAGTGTTTATTACAAAGCAGGGAAATTCATTGCTTTCTTTGAGCTTTAGCAATGGCTATTATTTATCTTAACATGAATATTGATAGTAAAAAAGTACTCCACACAGAATGCGCATTTGAAGAATTTCTCTCTGTGTGTCAGTGGTCTGAAAACAGTTTTCAAGAATTTTGTCTTATATGTAAGTGCTGCAAATGATCTCAGACCATCTCGGGAGGTGCTTGGAGTTTAATTATCATTAAATCCAGCTGTTAGCATTTTTCTGTACATGCATAGCCTATTTACCGGTATTTTCCACTATTTGTTTGAAAAGGAAAAAAGTGGCTTGTAATAAATCGAAGTGGACAATAGAAAGCTGACAGTGACCACGTTTACATGCACATAAGAAAACGGTTTATTCCAGGGTTTTTGTAGACAGCGGCATTCTGGAACATCATGTAAAGGAGAACGGCGATTTCCTTACTGCGTTTAAGGGATTAAGAGAAAGTATTTAACGGATTAAGAGAAAGCGGTTTAACACACCTAGGTTTCTCCCGGAGAAAGCTGCTTATGTGGCCATGTAAACACATAAGCGGCGTTCTAACAGGTTTTTGAGGAGTGCGCATGTGCGTGGGATAGACTGGAGAACAAACGTCATTGGATGAGCCCAACAACAAGTCAACAAAACATTTCTTGGAGTACAGTGGGAAAATCACATACGCTATAAACTATACCCATTTATAAACACCACTGTAAAATATTGACGGTCACTAATGTTCGTGTATATGCCCTAGTACATTGAGGGAATCCCAGAGTTTTATGTAAAGGGAAACCCAACTATTGCAGCACAGTTCCACTGCAGGTCACGATAGAAAGGTAAGGAAACAAACACAACAACAACTCTGGAATATCTGGAAATAAAGCAAAGCAACAGAAAATAAAATAGTGAAGTCTTCCACGGATGCCATGTTTATTATTTACACAAGCATCGCAGGGAAATTACATTGCTTAGGAAAGAGCTGCTTTCTGACAGAGACGCATGTATACAGGGGTAAAGAGTACGCTGCTTTTACAGTGCGTGTAAACCATACAGTGCTTTCTTGCAATACACCGCTTTCTCGCACTAACCCGCTTTCTGGTGTCCATGTAAAGGTAGTCACTGAGACATCCAAAAGATGTGATGAGAGGACAAGACAAGGCAAGGCAAAAACAATGTGTTCAAAGCAAAAATTCAATTATTACAAAGCAAATACGGTGTGTCATTGCTTTAGTGGTACTGTATAAGGTGAATGCTTTGACTGTTATATACACAATGCTGAATTTTATTTTAAACAAATGGGTAGAAACTAGGGCTGTCAATCACTAAACATTTTTAATTTAATTAATTGCATGATATGGCAAGTAATTAATCGAATTAACCGCAACTGATTGCATATATAAATATTTGCTGAAAAAGCCCCTCAAATAACAATAATTCAATAATAAAAATAGTTATAAATAGTTATATTTAAATAATTATAAAATAATATATATTATAAAATAATCATTCAGATAATTAAAATGCATTACATTATTGTGGCAGACGAGTAAAGCATTGATAAGACAAAAAGTGGATTTAGGAGGCAATATATTTATTTCTATATTATTGAACATAATCCTATCATTGGCCTACAGTCCAAAGCAATCCATTTTGCAACTGAATAAGTCAATCTGTCAGAGATAAATTTATTATAAGTGCTTTTCTAAGGACGTGTCAATTTAACCATGCATCAGACGAACGCTTTTAGAGTGCTTTGGTTGTGTCGCACCAAAAACACAGCATTTTTAGGATGCTGTGTCAACTTAAACACGGTTTGAAACTTAGAAAAAACACGTGACGAGATCCTTGCATTCGGAATTGCGCTCCATCCAACTGTGTTTGAACACAAGATTACGTTCTCATCTTGTGATGTCACAAGTGCCAAGCAAGCCTGAGTGTGGTTTGTTCTACAGTTGCTCTTTGCCCATACAGCTATTCATTTACTTTTCATAGTTTCATTTACTGCCCCCTGCTGAAAACAGGTGGTACTTCAAGCTTGAATTGCTCCAATGGTAGAAACATTCCTTATTATGGTCCGAGGAGATGATAAATTGAATTAATTTGTTTAACGCATTATTTTATATGTAATTAATTGCACTGAATTAACAATAAATTGACAGCCTTAGTAGAAATATATGAAAATGCTGCAAAAGATTTTTGGAAATTCATGAAAAAGTTGAATCCTTTTATCTCCGACCATAAAGGAATTCCATTGCCAGATGCTTGGAAAATTACATTTAAACAACCAAAACTGCAATGCTTCCATTAGCTTAACAGGGGTTTAACTATCACCAGAGATGTCTCCTAGCAACCCAACTGATAAAAAATGCTGCAACGCTAATGTCTCTGCAAATGTTTGTTAAACAAGCTTTAATATCCTGTAATGTAGGAACTTTGTCTCATTGATGAAGTTAATAAAAGAGAATGTGTATCACTAACTTTGTACATCTCTGGATGCCAACATGTATGTGTGATGTCACGCACCTGCATCTCGGCGAAAAAAATTGCAGACACATTACAAATCCGTTAACATGCACAATGGACAAAGCGGTGCCCAAAGGAAGAACTTTCCATGGTTCAAGATCATGGATGATGTGCTGGATATCGTCCCACTGTTAGTAGAGAGACCACTCGGGACACCATGGCAGTTAAAGCCAGTGAGTTGTCAACGGTTACTTATCTTGCTAGCTTGCTAACGTTTACATACAATATAAACTTCATATTCTAGATAACTAGATAACATGCGTGTTTGGTTTGGCTTGTGAAATAGGCTAGGTGTGTGATGTTTGCACCACGGCAGCGTATTGAGGGCGGGTTTTAGGCCTTTTGGCCCGATGGTGGAAATGCAGAGTGATTTTGGTCTCGCGACTCAAGGTCAGAGGCTATTGGCCCCAGCTGACCAGTTTATGGCCCTGGCTCACACTGGCCCGATAGTGGAAAAGTGGCTTGTGACTGGATCTTCTGGTGACATACAGCTCATATCTCCATTTCCACATTTTTTTCAAAAAAACTTTATTTATCCCCTTTTCTACCAATTTGGAATGCCCAATTCCCACTACTTAGTAGGTCCTCATGGTGTCACGGTTACACACCTTAGTCTGGGTGGCGGAGGTCAAGCCTCAGTTGCCTCCGCTTCTGAGAATGCTAGTCCGCGCATCTTATCACGTGGCTCTTTGTGCATTACACCACGGAGACTCCGCATGTGGAGGCTCATGCTACTCTCCGCGATCCATGCACAACTTAACACGCACCCCATTGACAGCAAGAACCAATAATCATGACCACAAGGAGGTTACCCCATGTGACTCTACCCTCCCTAGCAACCGGGCCAATTTGGTTGCTTAGGAGACCTGGCTGGAGTCACTCAGCACATCCTGGATTCAAACTCACGACTCCAGGGGTGGTAGTCAGCGTCAATACTTGCTGAGCTACCCAGGCCCCAGAATTTATTTTTATTAATATTATTCATATATATATATATATATATATATATATATATATATATATATATATATATATATATATATATAATGCAAGTGCCTTGTGTTTGTGCACTGATTAAGTGCTTATGGAAGAGATGTGTCTTCAGTTGTTTTTTGAATGTTGAAGTCTCAACAGATTGGATGGGGGTTGGAAGCACATTCCACCACTGAGGAACAAAGAATGTGAATGATTTGGAGAGCAACTTTGTGCCTTGTTGCAATGGAACTCCAGGCATTGTTTATTCTTTGATCGCAAGAAGCAAGAGGGGACATAGACCTGTAGGAGTGAGTTGAAGAAAGACGGTGGTGTTCCATTGGCTGTCTTGAAGGCCAAATTCAAAGCCTTGAATTTGATGTGGGCAACTACAGGTAATGGAGTGAGATCAAGAGGGGAGTGACGTGAGTCCTGGTTGGTTAAAGACCAGACATGCTGCTGGGTTCTGGCCCATCTGTAGTGGCTTAATTGTGCTAGTTCGGAGGCCGGCAAACAGAGCAATGCAGTAGTCAAGTCTTGATATGTCAAGAGCTTGGACCAGGAGCTTCCAAAAGGTGTGATTTTCCCAATGTTGCAAAGCACATACCTGCAAGACTGGGCGGTTGAAGAGATGTGGCCAGAGGAGTTTAGCTGGTCATCCAACACCACTCCCGGGTTCCTGGCTGTCCTGTTTGGTGTTAATAATGTTGAACCAAGATGTTTTGTGAAGTTGTGGTCAACAGCTGGGTTGGATGAATTCTATCTTGGCAAGTTGAGCTGAAGGTGGTGTTCCTTCATCCATGCCGAGGCCAAGCGGAAAATAATTGCTGGGAATTTGCAGTGTTACTGATCTTATTCTAGTAATAGGTTACCTTGGCATCAGAAACAGAAGAGAAAGAGGAAAGGAGTGATTTGAGATACATGCATGTAAAGTGCAGCATGGCTCTCGCATTATATGATGTGACTGATAAGTAGCTGTCCATTTCAATTCCATTCACACAGCATGATTTGCCAAAAAATGCAATTGTGAGTACTGAAAATTTAAGTGTGTCAGTTTGGTTATAGAATGCTATTGCCAGTCTCATTAATAACCAAACTGTTTGAACATAACCATTTTTGAGACTGTGTGTGAACATGGTCATAGTTCCTGTTTTTTCTTAAATGTCCAATATTTTATGTGTATTTTTTTTCACTGTACCTTGTGTTATATTGTCCAATTAAAAAATATCAGTTACATTCAGTAGTTCCCTAGTGCCCTTGGATTGCTCTCTAGCAAGAGGAACCAGAATGCTTGTTGTCAATGGTAGTTGGATGCAAATGAGGGAAATGTTTGAGGTGAACTTGTTTAAGAGAGATCGGCATTTAGAGTTGCTATTGACCCAAGAACGCCCATAATTCCTATGGCAAATGGAAAATAATAATAATAATAACAATATAAAATATAAAATATATAAACATGATATAAAAGAGGGCTTGTAAAAAAAAGGTTAATATGGCCCATTCAAAGGCCAGACTTGAGTCCAACTGAAAAACTTTGACATGACCAGAAGATTGTTGTCCTGCTAATTGTCGCAGAGAATGTTACACCTGCAGCTTCATTTCCTCTTCGCTAAAGGTGACCATCTCCTGAGTTTCAGAATGTTTGTCATAATTAATACCCATTGAATGATTCCTACATACCAGAACATTTAAATTACTGTTTACAAAGACTTAACAGTACACCTGTAATTGTAATCATTTCCGTTTATCCTGCTGTAGTATTCAGGTTTCTGAGCAGTAGTATTCAGTTTTCTGATCTGTTCTTTGTTGTGCCTTGCTGTTGGATTTGTTTTTTGTTTCCATCCTGTAGGCAGCAACATGCCTATCACTTTATGTTCTTTATGTTTTGTGTTCTCTAAAAAAAAAAACAGGAGAGGAAGTTTTGAGTTCTGAAACTTATTGTATGTTTTTATAGTACAATGACCTCTTATAAAATATCAAACAAAATTTTATGGTGATGTCTAACATGTTTGTTATTATTTTCCACAAGAATATTAAATTATTTCAATTAAGACAGAATAATGTCTGCAACTGAAGTTAGAATGAAGATTAACTTACAACTGTATACTGAGATGGATTAAACTATCATTTGAACTTACTTGTAAATAGATTTACATTAATTGGTATGGACAATCTGATCAGCTTTCATAACCAACATGGGATATAAAGAATATTTGGCCTTACTAATGCCCCTTCTGTATTCCAGTCATTTATCAATAAGTTGTTAAAAGTTATACAAGGATATAATTCAACAAGCTCAGTAATCAGATCCTATTCCTTCCTTGTAACCAGCTTGTATAATTTTGTTCCCACATCACTATGGCCTTAGGTCATGCAAGGGGTGCACTCTTCCATAAACTCAGGTTATCCAGGAAATCACAGAAAAATAGCATCAGTAAAAGGGCTGGGCGATATTTTGAATATTCACAGTATAATCACAATGATTTTCCTGACAATATAAAATTAAACAATATTGTGAATATCACAATGATTTTAATGTGCTTTTTGTTTGACCATTAAGTTTCATAAAGAGCATATCAGTAGATTAATGCGTAAGTCTGCACATGCTCTGTAAGTCTTGATGCGATATTAATGTAAATACAGCCGTTAATGTATTATGTGATGCAGACTGACAAAAATCTTATATCTCAAAATATCCGATCTATGCCTAATAGGCTTGCTGCAGCTGTTTTAAGCCTATCGTTAATATCAATCAAGCAACAATATTGACATGAAAAAGAGAAAATCACTTACCGTCCTCAGCTGGATAACTTTAGTTGTATTAAGCCCACTCAATTTCAATGACAGGTCTGCTTATCAGTCAAACTGTTAATGCATTGGTTCTGTATTAATGTAAATCTGATAATTATGCAGTAATGATTGTCAATATTTGAAGTAGTTCTATTTTTTATGAATTACTTTTTAAATATTTAATTGCTGCTGTTACTGAAAAACTTAAAGCACTGTTAACTGTTCTTATTTTATCACTCTGCTTTATTACTGGCTCTTGAAAAATACTTTAAAAACTTTAGAAGAAACATTTGAACATTGTTTTAATTTAATTTGTTCATATTTACATCAGTATTAAACAATTTTAAATAAAAGGAGCCAATAAATAAATGTAAATACATTTATTAATTGATTGCTTTTCAAATTAAAAGAAATTAAGATCATCCTATGGTAAGACTTGGCTTTATTGTTATATTTTTGTTCATTCTTATGACTGACAGTTTTTCTGTCTACTATCATTCTACCTGTGCTTGCATTTCAATTTGTCATATGGCTTCAGTATGTACAGAACAAGTAGACTATGTATTTGAATGAGTCATATGAAGCTGCTTTTCAATAGAGTATTTAGCGTGTAAATAGGCGCTTCAATGTGGTCTTTGAGGATGGCTGCTGCAGCATGTATTGATATTGTCAGGAATTAGTGCTGTCAGAGCAGTTTACGTGCATTGTGAAATCGAAGTACTGCAGGTTTAAGCATTCACACACTTCCAAACATTAGTAACTGTGAAAAGTTAATATAATAATCTAAAAATGTGGCACAGTACAACTAAAAAGCAGGAGATGACAGCATTTCACCAGGTGTGGAACATTGTAAACTGTCAAATGTACACTGCACTTTCAGTGTCAAATTGCAAAAAGCTCTAGGTGAAGGTGATTCATAAAGGACAAAATATATTGTATATTACTTTATCTAATTCTCAAAATAATAATAAGTCAGTATTATATTATATTATACCATGGTCTGCTCTAATACTTGATTCTGATTGGCTGGAATGCATGCAGTTCAAACCGCTGAATGCACAGGTAGTCCCAGTCAGTTTTAATGACCGTATGATATTAATGCACTGTTTGTAACCATAGCAACATAACCTTACAGAGCAAGCAAAATTAACTGTAGCAATTGAAAACATTTCCTAACCACTTTCATCAGCATAGCTAATATAATGGAATTCAACTTGTTTTGCACGGAGGGTGAGAGATTGAAATCAGGATCTATTAATTGCATCTTTTGCTGTCCAGCAAGGCGATGCAAGATGATTGAAACTGTAATATGTTGTGTATATCATGTTGCTGGGCTGAAGTGACGCCTATAGCTACTAGAGCCCCTCCCACTCCCCCTGTGTTCCGCGACTGCTACCGGGTCCTTAAATAACCTATAACGTGCGAGTAAGGGCAGCCGGTGGAGTTTCTGGTGACCCCCTAGGGTAAGATAGTGCCCCCCTAGGGAGTTGGTGCCCTACGCAGACAGTGTAATATGGGTATAGGGAGCAGCGGTACTGCTGGGCTATATCGTCCAACCTTAATCAGTAAGGGCAAATTTTGATTGCCAAAGTCATGCAAGATGTAACTGGATTTGTTAATGGATGCATGATTTGTGCACTGTTCTTACAAGCAGCTGGTCTATTAGAACCATTGCCCAGATTATGGTCACATTAAATCATATACACTGTCACACGGTACCTGTGACTTTTCTCTGTGCTGGTCAGGATGGGCCAATCTCAGCCATTAATTATTACTGGATGAGGATTTTAAAAATGATTTTATAGATACTGCTGGGGCGGATCAGTTTGATTTAAAAAAATGCATATCCTGTGTAAAAACGTCTCTATAGAGACATAAAGTGAGACGTGAATGCTGATCAGTGGAGGATTCGGTTTTCAGAGCCGTCAAGCACCCCCTAGAGGAAGAAAGCCCTGTGTCTCTGTCTCAATTTTGGTCGGTTCTAGTGGTGGTGATTTTGACTCATTTCAGTGACTCGATTCTTTTGATTCCAATCACCAAAAAGATTTGTTCAGATTTGTTCATTAATTTATTCATTGACCGTTTCTTCAAGTTACATTTAGATGGCGCCAAATGACCGTCTTTTAAGTAATTGCATTGAACCAAAAGCAGTCATCCATGACCAGAACAAGTCTAAAATCTTTTATTAAAATTCAGCACTGCAGAGTGTTTAAGCATCATAAGCGTTTCCCCACAAATGACAACAAAGAATATCTATCATATTCTGAACTGCTGAGCATGCTCCATGGCATGCCCAGTTCCCAATGCGCTCTAAGTCCTCGTGGTGGCGTAGTGACTCGCCTCAGTCCGGGTGGCGGAGGACTAATCTCAGTTGTTTCTGCATCTGAGACAGTCAGTCCGCGCCTCTTAACATGTGGCTTGTTGAGTGCGTTACCACAGAGACGTAGCGTGTGTGGAGGCTCACGCTATTCTCTGTGGCATCCATGCACAACTCACCACATGCCCAAGCGAGAGCGAGAGCCACATTATGGCGACCACGAGGAGGCTAACCCAACGTGACTCTACCCACCCTAGCAACCGGGCCAATTGGTTGCTTAGGAAGCCTGGATGGAGTCACTCAGCACGTCCTGGATTCGAACTTGTGAGTCCAGGTGTGGTAGTCAGCGTCTTTGCTTACTGAGCTACTCAGGCCCTCAAAGAGGCTGAGCATGACTTTTTATAAAGCTATAAAAAATTAAAAAAAATTAAAAATGCAACAAAACTAGCCTAAAAATAATTACGAGTTTACAGCTCATACTCGAATGCTATTGGCTCGTGCTATAGTGAGTCTTTACAGGCATGAAAAGCCACCTAAGCAGTCTCACACTTTAAACTACAGCACTCTGTGTGTTAATGCACTGGGAGTTTTTAATGAGTCTTTATCTGACCATACCTATTCTCTTAAAATTAAAAATGCATTCTTGTTATCATTATCTTCGATCTTGTGTAACAGTGTTCATTTTTCATGACCCTTTAAGAACCTTTGTTTTTCTTAGCAACTGACAAATAGCAAGTTGCTGTTTGAATTTTTGTTGCTGTGTCATTTTTACTAATGCTTAATATAAGGAGTCCTATTTGGTACTTAATACGTTTAGATTAGATACACCTAAAAGTGTAATCTAAAAGTTTAGGTTATTAAATACAACACTGTCTCTTTAAAAAAAAAAAAAAAAAAAAAAAAAACATACAAAAATATTATAGCATTTTATTCTTGTTGATAGTGTAAGTTAAAGGGTATTCCACATGCCTTCCCATATATAAATCTGATATATTGTCACAGTCTGTCTCCCTCGTGTTTCCTAGGACTCTTATTTTGAAGTGTTTCCCCTGGACTACGTTACCCAGTATGCACTGCCCTCATCACTGCCATCTGTTCCTTATTGTTCTCACCTGTTTTCTATTCCCTCATTAGCTTTTGTTTGTATAAATACCCTTTAGTTTTTACATTCCTTTGTCAGTTTGTTTGTTGTTGTTTTGAGTTCCCGTTTGTTTGTTTCACTGTCATCATTTTTATTTAAGCCTGCAAATAGATCCTACATCTCCCGTCTCATCTCAGCAAGTTCTCGTGACAGGAGAACTGACCCACATGGATCTAGCGGCTGTCCGAATTCTGCTACTCAAGCAAGGGGACAGTCTAGTTGAGGATCACGTCCATGAGTTTTTAGAATTAGTGAATTTAGTGCACTATCCAGAAAGCTCTCTGGTGGTTTTCTTCCGGACAAGTCTGAATAGTGCACTGAAAGAACTGATGCCTCTGGCTGATCCTCACTGGACCCTCTGTGAATATGTGGAGAAGGCTCTGGCGGGAACCCCAGGCCAAAACCTGCATCTTCGGCTCCTTGCTCCAAGCCTGCCATGGCCAATGAGCCGGCACCTGTAGCCATGCCTGTAGCCCCAACCATCCCAGAGCCAATGCCTGTGGCCTCACCCGCTCCCATGACTACGCTCCCAGTTGTCCGTTAAAGAAGGAAAAGGACACTTTCTCCCCAGTCGCTGCCAGTGCTCACGACCACGGAGGCCGTTCCCCAGTCGCTGCCAGTGCTCACGACCACGGAGGCCGTTCCCCAGTCGCTGCCAGTGCTCACGACCACGGAGGCCGTTCCCCAGTTGCTGCCAGCTCTCCTGGAGCTTTCCACGGCTCCACCCCTCAAGCCTCTCCTGGCTCCGCCTGCCTTCATCTGGCCTCTCCTGGCTCTGCCCACAGAGTCTTCCACAGATCCGCCTGCTCCTTCAGAGACTCCTCTTATAGCAGCTCTGCCCGCCCCTTCTCCAGAAGCTCCACCTCCTGACCCGGTCCCAGCCCTGTGGCCGCCTCCCATGCCTCCTGGCCCTGTCTCTACCCTGAGGTAGCCCCCCCAGATCTCTGGACCCAATCCTTACCCTGGGATCTCCTCCCTGGCCACCAGGTCATCTTCCGGGTCCCCTTCCTCACCTGTATCTTCCTGCCCTCCTCAGCCATCTTTGGGGTGCCAGGAGTCACCCCTTAAAGGGGGGTTATGCCACAGTCTGTCTCCCTCGTGTTTCCTAGGACTCTTATTTTGAAGTGTTTCCCCCGGACTACGTTACTCAGTATGCACTGCACTCATCACTGCCATCTGTTCCTTATTGTTCTCACCTGTTTTCCATTCCCTCATTAGCTTTTTTTTGTATAAATACCCTTTAGTTTTTGCATTCCTTTGTCAGTTCTTGGTTGTTTTGAGTTCCCGTTTGTTTCACTGTCATCTTTATTAAAGCCTGCAAATAGATCCTATGTCTCCCGTCTTATCTCAGCAACTACTCGTGGTATACATGGTCATGAACATAAACAGTATAAAACCTAAGTTAATATAGCTTGTTTATATAAGTACATTTTCAAATTCCACTATGATTTGAGGAAATAAATGTTAGATATATGAAAATGGACATTTTTGTAGTATTTTGAAATAAATGTTGTTGTATACTGTAGCCTAAGTGCAAGTATGTGACTTTTTTTTATACCAGTGAAAACAAAATATGAAAATACATATATGTGAGATGTGTTACTAAAAATGTAGCCAAACGAATGCTATAGGCAGGAAAAGTAAGTGTGTAAGGCACGAACAACACAATGAGTTGAATTGAAGCTGTGATTGGCTGCCAGTGGGGGAAAAAATGGATAAACATCTTTTACACAAAGATGAAATTCTGGAGGTTTACAAAGTCATGCAGCAGCATTTTGGATGCGCTTAAGATAGATGCAGGGGATCTGTCGAGGAGGGAATTGTAGCAGTGCAGATTGTTAGTCACATAATATAATGACCAGAGGTGGAAAGTAACGAATTACAACTACTCTCGTTACAGTACTCAAGTAAATCTTTCACATTTTTCAACTTTTAAGTATAAATAAATAATAGTACTTGAGTTGATTAAAATGAAGTATTCAACTTCGCAACAATTATTTTTCACCACAATTACAAAGTACAAAAAAAAAAAGACATATTTCAGAATTTCTGGGAAGAAGAAAGTTCTAAGTGCTAAATCTGTTTATAAAATAAAATTCGCTGTGTGCGGCATGACAGAAGTCTGCAGGGCACAGCATCATGAGCACAGCAGCTTAAACTGCCGCTGGTGTCCTCTCTTCTCTAGCTTCAAGACTTTCTGCCCTGTCACTACACAAGGACTGTAATACTGTGATTTTCTGCATATTTCATTTTATTCTAGAAAAGAGCCATTCATTCAGGTATGAGGGAACCATCTGAACACGTTTATCCACTGATCAAACTTCACTTGTTTTAAAGGTAGGCAATGTTTAACTGTGTCAAACACTAACACAATGTAGTTTGACATATAAGTGTTTACTTGCTACTATATGTCTAAAACAAACTTTTTATATACCTTAGAAAGATACAATGCCAATAGTGTTGGAAATTAACGGGGACTCGGGCAAAAATGCCACATAAATTGACAAAAATATCCCTGAAATTCAAAATATGGGGGAAAAAAATACCTAAGCAACGAGTTCCCGTGTTTTATTAATAATATGTGATAAAGTTACAATTACATTGCGATCTTCTTTTGACTTTTCACCTGGACATAATTTTTTTCCCCCCACTGTCTGGTTCCTCGCACCATCACGCGCACAGGAGGGTCCGATTTTATCAATCCTCATCAGTTTGGTATTGTAACCCTGCATTAAATTCCGTAACCGTTCATCCCTCTTGTTCAAAATAAACTGTCCTAGCGGGTAACACTCTCGCTCACAGACCCACTAGAGGTCAAAAGTGTGCAAGGGATGGATGTTATATAAAGAAGGTATGAGAAATCACAAAACATAATGTAACAAAATTTTTATTTATTTATTTATTAGGGACCATGTATATGTAACGATGCTGTTGGCAGTGACAATGACGATGGAGTGAAGATCCCAAATTTATTTAAAAGTGAGATCCTAAAAACCCTAACTACAAACATGAAACATAAACATGAACTAGACTTGACCTGACATAAACTTGACTTGACATTGCATGGCATGACAACGTTACCAAACACACACAATACTTCACAAAGGACAATGGAAAACATGAGGGTTTAAATACATGGACATGGGAGAACAAACCAATGAACAAAAAGAACTCTAAACAAGATAATTAAACAATAAACCAATGAAAACAAGACACGTGAACATGGAGGGAAAACAGGAATCACATGACTAGGAAACCACATACCAGGAACTAGAAATTTCAAAATAAAAGACATGAAATACAAGAATCAACAAAATACACATGACATATCCCCCCCACTAAGGGGCGGCTCCTGACGCCCCAACACAAAAACAAAACACATAAAACATGACATACATTTCAAAGTTAAATAGGGAGCTGGGGGGTGGTCTTGAGGCATGGCTTGGCAAGGTGTGGAGCATGGGATCAGGGCAAAGCCCGTGGGGGGTGGAGCCATGAGAGGCTCAAGGGGGCGGAGCCATGGAAGGCGTAGCCGTGAGAGGCTCGAGGGGCGGAGCCATGGAGAACTGGATACCCAGAGAGTAGCCGAAGACTCTAAGGTCCAGGGTGGAGCCGATGGCAGGGAGGACCAAGGCAGTGCTGGAGGCTCAGAGGAGCAAGGCAGAGCTGGGGGATCAGAAGACTGAGGCGGAGCCGGTGGGACTGAGGTCCAAGGCAGAGCCGTAGGGAAGGAGATCCCGGTGGAGCTGACGGATCGGAGGGACGAGGCGCAGCCAGAGGATTGGAGAGCCAAGGTGGAGCCAGGTGACCGACAGACCAAGGAGGAGCCAGAGGGATGAGGGACCCTGGCAAAGCCGACAGGCTGAAGGACTGAGGCAATGTCGAGGGACCGACAGGCCAAGGCAGTGTCCAGGGCTCGGAGGGTCCAGGCAGGGTCGGAGGGTTGAAAGTTCCCCTTGCCTGCTCTGGACAACTAAGTGTGGGTACAAGGGCGGGAACCATCTCCAGGTCTAATAGCTAAGAAGTGGCTATGATAAGGCGTGGAGCAGACTTAGGTGTGGCTGTGACGTGGCATGGAGCAGGCTCAGGCATGGCTGTGATGTGGCATGGGGCAGGCTTAGGCGTGGCTGTGACATGGCATGGAGTAGGCTCAGGCGTGGCTGTGACATGGCATGGAGCAGGCTGAGGCGTTGCTGTGACATGGCATGGAGCAAGCTGAGGATCCAGGGCAAACGATGGTGCTAGCTCAGCGACCATGACGAGGAACTCTGGCTTGGCGGCCATGGCGTGGAACTCTGGCTCGGCGGCCATGTCATGGACCTCCGGCTCGGCAGCCATGTCATGGACCTCTGGCTCGGTGTCCGCCTCCCCCACAGTGAACGTGGAACCAATAATCTGCAGGGCGAGGTCAATATATTGAGCCAGGTTGTGGGTACTCTGACCGCCTGGCATCAGTGAAGAGATTGGCTCATTTAGTCCAAATCAGAAACAGTCTTTGAGGGCAACCTCATTAAAGTCCACCTGGCAGGCCAGAGTGCAAAAGCCCTCCACATAATCCTCCAGGGGACGATTCCCCTGATGTAGGCGGAGGAGCTGGTTTGCTGGGTTCATAGTTCGGTGAGGTATTTCTGTAATGATGCTGTTGGCAACACAATGACGATGGAGTGAAGAACCCAAATTGCAATTTATTTAACAAAAGTGAGATCCAAAATACCCTAACTACAAACGTGAAACATAAACATGAACTAGACTTGACCTGACCTGACGTAAACTTGACTTGACATAGCATGGCATGGCTATGTTACTAAACACACACAATACTTCACAAAGGACAATGGAAAACATGAGGGTTTAAATACATGGACATGGGAGAACAAACCAATGAACCAATGAACAAACAGAACTCTAAACAAAATAATTAAACAATAAACCAATGAAAACAAGACACATGAACATGGAGGTAAAACAGGAATCACATGACTAGGGAACCACAAGACATGAACCAGGAACTAGAAATTTCAAAATAAAAGACATGAAATACAAGAATCAACAAAATACACATGACAGTATAATATTAAACTTAAATGTTTCCATTTGATGCATTGTACCAGATTTAGCCTAAGGCTAAATTTCATCTGCAGTCTCCTGACAGGTCACAATTAGAGCTTCCGCACAGTAACAGAACAACACTCAGCAAACTAGACAAATAAGACAAAACAGATTATACAAATTACACACAGTACATCACACATACAAACACCTTATTAGCACCATAGTTATGCTAGACAGATTAAACACAAGAACATTTGAATACCAAGCAAAATAGCTATATGACAAAGTCAAGTAAAATGTATACATGTATACAAATGCTACAATTTACTTAATAAAAATATCTCAATATGTTAAATAATCATCATGTTAATTAAGATTATTACAACTGTAATACAATAATACAGATCAACCACTTTTAGTGTTTGAATCAATCATATCTCTCACTAAACACTGTGTGAAATGTTTATTTTTGCCTTATTTAATTCAGTTGGCATGTAGGAGTTCATAACAGTTTGCTTAATAATCTCATTCCATATCTGGACAATTGCTGCAATATCATAGAGGATCAATTTCCTCCTTTATGATATTGCATTATATTAGTTTTGTACAGTATGTTAACTTAATAGCCAAAATACTTGGACATACCTGAATGAGAATAAACCTGAAATAGGAATGTGTTTCAATCACAATGCACATTATCTAGTTTAGAGACGATTTAGAGACATTTAGAATGTTACAAATGGCTCTTTCTATTTAAATAAATGTTGTATTCTTAAAATGTTCTGTTTGTCCAAGAATCCTCTTGCAGCAATGCAGGTCTTTGGCATTTAGAAGCTGCTAGTTTAGGACCCGTGAGGAGTCTGTTTCTCAAACTAGAGTCTGTGATTTACTTGACTTTTTGGCCGTCTGGCCATCCACTTCCTTCTCTATCCTGGTTAGAATTTTTTATTTTTTTTTTCAAAACAGTAATGCATGGAATAGCCTTCATCTCTCTAAAACAATAGACTTTAGGAGAAAATAGAATTTCAGGAGAAATGTGTTTCTTTTTACCTATTTTTAAAACCAAAATTTGACTTGCAAGAGTAAATCAACTTGTAAGAATTCAAATGGGGAAAAAAGCCACTGTATTGTGATTTCTGCATGGTAGCGCAACCATTTTCAATTGTTCTAATAATAAGAACATTTTCTTGAGTACCAAATTAGCACTTTAGAATGCTTTTGTAAAGAATAGGTGACACAGTATGTTTGCCATCAAGTTCAAAGAAAAAAATGAATAAATATCACTTAAAACAATTATTTCAAACCATAATAATAATTGGTAATTAATGATTTTGACTGTATTTTTTATCAAATTAATGCATCCTTGGTGAAAGGAAGCATTAGTTTCTTTCAAGAACAAAAATGTCTTTGTGTTCTAAAAATGGAACCGTATATACTATATATAATATAATTTTCATCAAGTAACTTGTAATTACTTGAGTAGTTTTTCGGCAAGCTACTTATTTACTCTTACTTGAGTCATAATATTTCTTAGTGCTTCTACTTGTACTCAAGTGAATTAATTCTTCAGTAGCAGTGCTTTTACTTAAGTAAAAAAAAAATCTGTACTGTTTACATCTGGTAATGACACATTAATACTTGTATTTTGCATATATGCATGTGCACATGTGAAAGATCATGACAGATCTGCTCTATAGTACCAATGTACTCTATTTTCTTTCTTTTACTTGTAGTAATGCTTTTGTAGTACAACTATTTGTAGTGCAGAGTGTTTTACAGTATATTACTTTTCTCTCTCTCATTTAGGAGTGTGATGCCTGTGTCATGAAATGTGTGGAATAAATGTAACAATTACATTTCCTGGTAAAACTGAGTGATCATTGACTGTATGATAAGATCAGAGAATAATGATCAGTGCATGATCAAATTATCAATATTTGTTTGAGCCCAGCTCAGTCTGCTGGGTACATTTATAAATACATTGTAATTTTGTAGTTTTCATTTTGTCACAGATGTTTTGAGATGCATTTTCCCCCACTAACACAATGTTTACCTTGACCCCTATGCCATCACTCCATTTGAGTATATGATCCTGGCCACCATCATTGCCAACTGCATTGTTTTAGCTCTGGAACAGCATCTTCCTGGTGAGGACAAGACACCTATGTCCAAAAGGCTGGTAAGCATAGAAAGCACAAATATATCCATACTAATAACTAATACTACCACTATTTCTTGTTATTCCCAGAGACAGTATCCAATCTAGAGTTGGGCTTTCAAAAGGTACCAAGTCGATACTAAAATTTAAAACATATGTAACAATACTAGTATTTCTGCAATAATGGTAGTACCAAAAACCGACTCAGTTCGGTCCCCGCACACTGTCTGACTAATACACAACTGCTTTTACTTGAGTGTATGTTACTCCTTTTACACTGAAATGGACCATTTATCAAATAAAAATTGTGATATGACCTAGTGTGATGAATAAACCTCAAAACGATTCGATTTAATTAAAAATATATTCCATCTGCTTGTGCTGTGCGCTTCAAAGTGAATGTGTGAAACCAATCATACTCTGAAAACACCACATTTTAAGAGCATTGCTTGCTGTGCAGCGCCTGCAGACTGTTGCTGCGTCCTAATGTTTATACTTCTCTACAACAAAGTATTCCACAAACAGAGTGCAAATGGAGTAGTATGTCAGTATGTAAACAGTATATCAAAGAAAGTTTTTCTTTGTGATTTAACAAAACCAGAGTAGACTATATGTGCAGTTGTTGTTATTACATCATATATTCAGGTCACAGGTCAATACCCACGTCCCCGGATGAAGTATGTCTGGAATATGTTCACACTATTCACATGCATACCTAAAGAATGTACTGTTTTACCAGCCGAGGAGAGCTTCCCTCATCAAATACGTACATCATCTGACAGTACACAATTTCGGACGCAGGGTGTATATTAATATAATTAAATCACAGCATTTTGCACATTAATAATTGCACTGGGCCATATAACCAACGTCTTATCCGGCGGTGTAAAACTACTGTCAAAAACACCGAAATTGGAAAAGCCTGTCAAAATAAAAGCTTGATTCAAAATAAAAGCTTGATGAATGAAATTGAAGAAATCATGACACAAACATATTACTACTGTATAATAAAATGTAATGTTTTTTGTCATAAAAATTATGATTTTATTTAAGCAATATCTCTGACCAATGTTATGTAGATTATGCTGTGAGGATTTACTGAAGCATTTCATTTTATTAAAATTGCAATGGTATGTTGAAAAGTACTTGTTCTATTTTCATTTGATTAAAGTTTATGAATTCCTTTGAATAGACACCATTTTTGATAATGAAATTGAATTAAACTAAAATGTGGAAAGTAAAACAGAATGGGGGGGGGGGGGGTATAGAAAAAAATTACATTGATTTCATAGGGTCTTGCTTAAAAAAAACTTGTTTACTTAATTGAGAAACACTTCAAGGAAACATGCAATTGTGTTAATTTATTATTTATATTGATACATTTAACTAGCATATTACATATTTTTGTGTTGTGTCAAAATTAATATTGAGAATCGTGAAATTTTTCTTCGACTACTGGAATTTTGGTATCACGACAACCCTAATCTACAGTGTTTGAAACAGACTGTATACTGTACTTGAATCTAAAAATCAATTTCGCAAGACCATAAAAATTTGTTCAAGCAAGCATCCAGCATTTAGGGGCGCTTTTCAGTTTATTATGATTAGAAAATCCAATCTAGAATGTTTATGGCTATAGTTTCTGCTATACTTCCCATATGTAATAATTTGCTTTATTAAATCTTATGTTTTTCTTTATTGTTGGCCCCATTAGGAGAAGACAGAGCCCTATTTTATTGGAATCTTCTGTTTTGAGGCCGGTATCAAGCTAGTGGCACTTGGTTTTGTTTTTCATAAGGGTTCCTATCTCAGAAATGGCTGGAATGTAATGGACTTCATTGTTGTGCTAAGTGGGTAAGTGAAATTCATATACTCTTTCAGTTGTTTGGAATAGTTTGTTTGCAGGTAATTGCTTTAAGAATCTGTATATACAGTATGTGTTCATTTTGTATTGATTATTCATCTTGTTTGTTTGTTTTTTTATTCTGTTTTGTTATTTTTTGTAGAAAATATATGTATGACAAATCACAATCACAAAAGGGTTTTAAGCATAGATGATTTCGCTTTTTGCATAATAATAATTGCATAATAAACCCATGTATACAGTTTATATATATCCTGCAAACGGATGGATGTCAGAAACCTATACACTTGTTTTACCAGAGCAAAGATGATTTTCAGATGATTATTGGACAACCAGCTTCCAAAACATCATTTGGGTCCTACCCAGACACAGTGCTTCATTTGGGAGTCTTAGAGAGTATCATGACTGCTTTTTGCTAGACATCTCTTTGTTTACTGCCCCGCCCAGGAGCTTGACTTCTTTAGATCACAATTGAAAGAGTTCTGAAGTGGGCGGGGCCCTGCAACAAATTACCAATAATTGATACGATGATAATCAAAACAAATGACATGAAGTTCAGTCATGAAACTCTACATGGACCAAGCTGAAAGGTTCTTTGAACTTGTTATCTGTTAGCCAATCAGCTCGCTTGCTCACATGTGATGTGTAAGCCAGTCGGCTTGCATGGTGTAAACTGGTAGGACATGTAATCCAGTGGTGTAGTCCTACCAAAAAAAAGTGATTTAATATTACCCAACCCTTGTTTTTTGTGGGGCAAACTGCAACTCTGTGAATATCATATATATCGTCATTCCTACATTTTGGTGACATTCCAGCTTTATAACATACTTTTACATGTATCTTCATGTTTCATCATTACAGGGACATGTTAAGGATTGTATTAGTCATACTGGTCAAGCTAAATGACTAAAACAATTCAGATGTCCATCTAATTAAATGACAACATCAGGGTGGAAAATAATTCAGTGGATAAATTAGCCTCTTTGTGGTCTGTGATTGATATAGTATCTAGCAAACATATTTGTACTAATATTGATGATTTTATTTCTGTTAGCATAAATACTGTATATTAAAGTTTTAAAATTACATAAATTTCCCACACATCTCCCCATAACATGGTAGACATGTTATGCTTGACAACATATGACTAACACCACAAAATAAAGGAAAACATCAATAAAACAAAAGAGTTTCAAACTTCAAATAAGTCAAAATAATTTTGCAGAATGGCTGATGTCCACCACCAGTGTGTGTGATGTCATTTCATAACATACAGTGCATTCATAAAGTATTCAGACCCCTTAATTTTTTCACATTTTGTTATGTTGCAGCTTATGCTAAAATGCTTTAAAAAAAAATAATAATAATTTCACATCAATCTGCACTCTATATCCCATAATGACAAAGCAAAAACCAGATTTTTGATAACTTTGCAAATTTATTAAACATTTTTGAGATCTTTCTACACTTTGACTGGAGTTCACCTGTGGCAAATTCAATTGATTGGACATGATTTGGAAAGGCACACACCTGTCTATATAAGGTCTCACGACTGAAAATACATATCAGAGCGAAAACCAAGCCATGAGGTCAAAGGATTTTGTCAATGCACAGATCTGGGGAAGGCTACAACATTTTTTTGGCTGCATTGAAAGTTTCCAAGAGCACAGTGATCTCCATAATTCTTAAATGGAAGACATTTGGAACCACCAGGACTCTTCCTAGAGCTGGCCGCCCGGCCAAACTGAGCAGTTGGGGGAGAAGGGCCTTGGTAATAGAGGTGACCAAGAACCCGATGGTCCTCTGATTGAGCTCCAGAGATCATGTGTGGAGATGGGAGAAACTTACAGAAGGAAAACATCACTGCAAAACTCCACCGATATGGGCTTTATGGCCTCTCCTTAGTGCAAGACACATGAAAGCCCGTTTGGAATTTGTAAAAATGCACCTCAAGGACTCTCAGACTGTGAGAAACAAGATTCTCTGGTCTGATGAAATGAAGATTGAACTGTTTGGCCTCATTTCCAAGCATCATGTCTGGAGGAAATCAGGCACCACTTGTCACCTGTGCAATACCATCCCAACGGTGAAGCATGGTGGTGGTAGCATCATGATGTAGGGGTGTTTTTTAGTGGCAGGGACTGGGGGACTGGTCAGGGTTGAAGGAGAGCTGAACTCAGCAAAATACAGAGATATCCTTAATGAAATCCAGTATATGAATTACAATAATTTAGTCTTGAGGCCATGAATGCATGAATTAATTTTTCGGCATCAGCAACAGTGTCATAACGTAGCAATATTTCTGAGGTGGAAGAATGCTGTTCTACAAACATTGGAAATGTGATTTTCAAAGGAAAGATTGGTGTCAAATATAACACCTAAGTTCTTCGCTGTAAAAGACGATGTAACAGGACATCCATCCAGAGTCAAATGATATTTTAGCGGCTTATTTTTAGAGGTTTTTGGTCCAATAATTAGTACCTCTGTTTTGTCGGTATTGAGTAGAAGGAAATATCTGGCATTCCAATCTTTGATTTCAATTATATACTATGCTAATTTGGAGAATTGTGAAATTTCATCAGGTTTCGAAAAAATATAAACTTGGGTATTGTCGGCATAACAGTGGAAACGTATTCCACAATTCCTGATAATATCTCCCAGGGGAAGCATATATAAGAAGAAAAGCAGAGGCCCTAAAACTGATCCGTGTGGCTCTCCATTCTTAACTTTTGTTTGAGTTGCTAGTTTACCCAATATGGCATATCTAGTAAAGAAGTCCCACCTTATATGTAAAAGAGCCAATCATCTTTTAGATACAGGCATCACCTGTCAGTCAACTCGAGATTGTTACACACATGTGCATTAGCTGAACCAGCATGAAAAATAACTGTTTTATTTTAGTCGTATTTAAGCTAAATAAGCACAATTTATGATAACGTTGTTGTCAGATTTTACAGCTGATTTGAAATATGTTCTTTGATCATATGTGCCCTTCAAGTAGAGTCGGAAATATTGTAATTACGAGTTCTGAGCACATGAAAGACCCTGCAAAGTCCTATTAACGAGTGGGAAACTTGGAATTCTAGATGATACACGTGTTTCCAAGTTGGGACATTGGAAGGGGCATGTCGACATGAAAGCAATGATTTTGCAAATTTATGTAAATAATATTATTTTGCTTTTAATGTCAACTAATGACTCACCCTTCATGGTTTGTTTTAAGCAAATAAATTAATAATATTTTATATACCATTCATTAATAAATCATATATGTCGTTTATAAGTGATGCAGATTTATTCACTAATGTTTATTCACCGGTACAACAAAAAAAGGCTTTTGCCATCATTCATTGCGTAATTGTTTAAGTTTGGCTTCTTCCGTATTTTGTTTGCCACATGAATACTTATTCAGACATATCGTAGGAACGAACGTCTGACTTGGAGGTACAAGCTTCCTAGGTGCACTTGAAGGCAGCAATAATCTTGATGCTTGATGTTTTGGAGATTTCAGGCTTTCCCCAATAGCTCTTTGAAGCAGAAGCAGTACACAAGTCTTGGTGGTGGGGGTTGGGGTGTTCTAGGAGTAGCAAGTCTTTGTATCAGCAGCAGCATAGCAGTCCACCAATACCAAATCCTATCAATGTGTCATACCCACATTAACAAGCTAAATCATCCGAGAGTTGATCTGACTGAAATTTAGTTTAGCTTTTTTAATATTGTCTTTGGCATTTAACATTTGTAAATATACAGGTCTGATATTGGCCATCCTTTTCTTTTTTCTTTTCTTTTCTTTTTTTTTTTTTTTTTTTTTTTTTTTGGATTACTAGGTATTTAAAACTTAGCTGCTTTTATTCAAACATAAATTAGATTTTTACATCATATGAGGAGAATGTGTGCTGCTTTTTTTTTCCTGTGAAAATCTCACCACAATGCTAGGGTTTTTAAGGTTATGGCAAGGGCGTTGCAATGCTGTTTTGGGTGATTGTAAGCACATTGCTATGTGGTTGCTAAGATTTTCTTGGTGTTTCCTGGCAGAGCTCTATAGTGCGAACATTTCACTTGCATTCACGCGTAAAAATGACTGCATGCGAATGTGGAAAATTATTTGGATGCATATGACACCTAAACTTGTGAACTTATGTAGCACCATCAGGATAAAAACTCCTGAATGCATCTAACC
This sequence comes from Myxocyprinus asiaticus, assembly GCF_019703515.2. Classification (NCBI taxonomy): domain Eukaryota; kingdom Metazoa; phylum Chordata; class Actinopteri; order Cypriniformes; family Catostomidae; genus Myxocyprinus; species Myxocyprinus asiaticus. The sequence continues at coordinate 3,890,343 of NC_059348.1, read as the reverse complement.
TCATATCAAAACACTTTTGAAAGTAGCACATTAGTTACAGTATTTTTGCATTAAAACCACTGTTTTCTCAAATAGTTGGGTGTGCTTTTCTTTCTCTCTCTCTCTCTCTCTCTCTCTCTCTCTCTCTCTCTTTCTCTCTCTCTCTCTATCATGCACTCACAGATATAGAGAACGTAAAAAAAATGACATTTTAATGTTCATGAACTTCTAATCCGTTAAGAATACTTGTTGACTGAAAAAAATTGTTCTGAAAAAAATTTATCAGAGAAGGTCTAATGTCCTTTGTCATGTACCAAGCATATTTTGTTTCTGAACACTGTAGTAATTCTTAAAGGGATAGTTCAGCCAAAAATGAAAATTCTCTCATGATTTACTCACCCTCATGCCATCCCAGATGTGCATGATTTTCTTTCTTCAGCAGAACACAAATATAGATATTAAGAAGAATATTTCAGCTCTGTAGGTCCATACAATGCAAGTGAATGGGTGCAAAAACTTTGAAGCTCCAAATTCCACATAAAGGCAGCATAAAAATAATCCATACGACTCCAGTGGTTAAATCCATATGTTCAGACACGATATGATAGGTGTGGGTAAGAAACAGATCAATATTTAAGTCATTTTTATCATAAACTCTCCTCCCTGCCCAGTAGGGGGCGATATGCACGAAGAATGTGAATCACCAAAAACAGAAGAAGGAGAAATTGAAGGAATCAGAACTAAAATATTGATCTGTTTCTCACCAACACCTATAATATCGCTTCAGAAGATATGGATTTAACCACCAGAGTCGTTTGGAATACTTTTATATTCTCCTTATGTGGATGTTGGAGTTCAAAATGTTGGCACCTATTCACTTGCATTGTATGGACCTACAGAGTTGAGATATTCTTCTAAAAACTTTGAGTTCAGCAGATAAAAGAATGTCATACACATCTGGGATGGCATGAGAGTGAATAAATTATGAGGGATTTTTTATTTTTGGGTGAACTAACCCTTTAAGTGAAACACACTTTGAGCATCTCATTTTAAAGCACAGGACAGCACATTTAAAGATCCTTTTATTGAATCGTTTATTATTTTGTCATTGAAGACTTAATTAAATTCACTAAAGGAATTATTCAAATTATATAATGCCGCAAACTGTGCTGAACACAGTTTGCACAGTTCCCATCCTTGCAGGTCGGTTCTGTAGTGTTTTTTTATGGAGGATGTAGAAGACTACATTGATCTGACAGCATAGCATCACTCTACCACTGTCTTCTAGACACCTGAATTGGCTTTTTAAAATGACTACACTGAGTGAGGTACATTATATGGCCAATGCTCTTCACCATTGATCATTATGAATTTCTGCTGCCATGATCAATAGCAAATGTACACAAACACCTTTTATTAAATTTAAATAAAATGTACACGTTCATGGGTGATAATGGTATCGCATTAATTGTGCAGAATTTTTTTAATAAAGTACAATTTGTAATGAGTTTACATAGAAATGAGGTGCTAAAAAGTATGACAATGACAAAACTTAAAAACCAGGGCACGGGGGCCATTTCTGAGCTTATGGGGGCCCAAAGCAAAATCATCCTTGGAGGCCCCAATTTAAGACAACAAACAAACATCATCTAGCCAGGTAGCTGGCTTATTGTACGTTCATTTCTTTCCAGTGGTCTGGCTGCGTTTCTCCTCTTTCTCCTTTTTCTATTTTCCGAATTGTAGGTGCACTTCATGATGACTAAAAACTCCTTGAGCATGTGCGTGCCTGTCACATCTAGCCACAACTCTCTCCTTGCAGTTAGAGTCTCCCTTCCCTCTCTGGCCACTAGGGGGCCCCCTATAACTGTCTAACTGAACGAGCTGCCTGAGTCTTATTTGCATCTTTTAATATATATATATAAAAAAATAAATAAATAAATAAAAATAAAAAATGACCTTGCTTTGTGGGGCCCCCTGGTGGCTCGGGGGCCCTAAGCAGCCGCTTATACTACTTATAGCTAGAAACTGCCCTGTAGGCACAACACTATTTCAGTGCTGGTGTATTGCACGTGGTTTGTGAACAAGATGCAAGTTTTTGTTCTGAAATTCCACACTTAAAATACTGCAACTATTAAGAGCAAATATATGTTTGCTTAAAATGAATAATTTGCTTGCGGCAATGTATTTCTCTTTAACGTCACTTAATGGTGTGATGTTAAAAGTGACGGAAGATTTTATTCATTCATCATTCACTATATAAGCATTTACGGCATAATGTTGATTACCACCAAAATTATTTAGACACTGTTGATTGAGCTTAACTTGTGTTTTTTATTTAATTATTTATATCCTTTATTTAACCAGGAAGGTCCCATTGAGATAATACAATCTCTTCTTCCAGGGAGTCCTGGTCAAGACGGCAGCACATATAAGTTTCATAATAAAATTCAAAAGATAACAAAGACTACAAATACACATAAAAAAAAAAAAAAAGAAAAAGAAAAAAAAAAAACATTCCATCCATGAAATGTTCCATGAAACTGGAACATTCCTTTCAAAGGTGAGAAAATACGACTTGACTTGAAATTAGACAAATCCACAATCATCAAACTATGTTAAAAATGTCTTGCTAAAAAGTATGAAAAACATTTTATTGAAATTTTAGATTTGTCCATCTTCCCTCTACTCATACTGATGAATGCTGCTTAAAATCTGATTATTCCTGCTACATATCTGACACACTTTGGGCTGCACACACCTGACCTCTTTAAAAACAGTGAAAGTAAGTCAGACTTAAAAGAAAACTACATGTGCCATTTCACTCATCTGGGAACTGAAAGAAGGCCAGTAGGCCATCGCTACTGGCTGTCATTTCATCTGAAATTAATGAATCGCTACAAGTGGTTCTGCTGGGACAGAGCCAATTCGATATATTTCCTTCACAGGTCTGTTGGGAACATGAGCAGAAAATTTTAACATGATAAAAAACATCTGACTATTAGAATGTGACACACACACACACACACACACACACACACACACAAACACACACACACACATGTATGGTCTTTGTGCTGTTTCCTTCAAATAACAATCCAAATGATGTTTGATAGTTGCAGCACGTCTGAATTGTCTATAACTTACTGCACATTGCAAGTGGCTGGATGTAAATAAAGTTGGCATTTCATAGTTTGGAAAATGCCGCTAGTGTTGGGGAGATCAGAATGAAATCCCTACTTAAAACATCCAAAAATATGAAAGAGCTTATCCTCTAAAGTCCAGATCAGATCAGCATTATAGGCAAATATGTTCTGAATGTACCTGCAGGAAACCAATGAATAATATATTGTTTTTGCTGTATCGCTTATATCAGGGGCGTAACTAGAGGGGGTGCAGGGTGGTTAGCCACCCTATGGCCCGGGGTGAGAGGGGACCCGCAACGGTCAACCAAAAGAAACCATCAAAATGGTCGCAGGCCCGAGGGGTGATGAGAAACGACCAAGGCCCCCCAAGGAGGGGGCCCGCAAGATCCAAGTTACGCCACTGGCTCATATCATTTTCCATTTTTTCGCTATTTGAGTAAAACTGACCATTTCTTCATAAGGCATTGTTCTGAATCTTGCAGAATCTTCATTTGAGGATGTGGACCACAATATTTCCAGAGAACAAGTTAAAAGCACAGTGTAAAGAGTACAGTGTGATCAGATGTTCAAAATGCAGTAGAGGCTCGGCATGAAGCCTTTCTTTTATAGCGTGTGAAACATGAAGCATTTTCTGCAGATATGTTGATGATTCACCAGTAAGTGTTGATAATGTTATTCCTCCATAACCCCCCCCCCCCCACCCGCACCTCTGAGAGCTCGCTTTTGTGCTGTGTGAGTAGGTGTTCGTGTGTGGGTGAGCCCATATTCATTTCATGTTTGCATTTCAGCTTTTTCAATGGCAGGTACAAAGAACTCAAATTGTGAAATAATTAGTAGTGTTTGGTAATGCTACACTGATTGACAGAAAATTATGCAACTACAGAATGGTACAAAACATAATAGCTAATAGCAACATACAATTACACATTGCATTTGATTAAATGAAACGTCTAAGTATTAAAGACACTCATAAATTACAGCAAATATGTCAAATAAACATTAAAACTAGTCATTACATGATATCAGATAAGGAATAAGCTTTTTGCAAAGGTGAAAAACTACTTGAAGGATGAGAAACATTACTGTTTTGCAATACCTAAAAGAATATGGAAAAAATATTTCAAGTTATTTTTCAAGTTTTTCAAATTATATAAAGTAGACTTTATTCAGTGTATGTATTTGGTAGGGGGTGGTGGGGGATGGGGGTCGAGGCATTCTTGAAATGCTTTAAAAACAGTATATGCATTTCTTTGTGGTTGATAAGTGCACATAATATATCTTTCAAATCATATATGAAAAGCTTGATAGATTCTGCACCGCTGTGATGTTTATATAAACGGATAATATAACAGGCTCATTTCTGTTCCTGTTGCAGATCCGAAGGATTTGTTGCTTCAAATCATGATGTACAATAGTACGGACGTGCTACAGGCTACAGAAAGATTCACAACCTTGAATTTTCACACCATTTACACCCCCGAGCAGAGCAATGCTTTCATCCACTCACCCACTCACTCGCTCTATGACTCTCTCTCTCTCTCTCTCTCTCTCTCTCTCTCGCTCTTTCTCTATTCCTATTTCCTCTTCCATACTGTAATTAATATTCTCTTTTTCCAATTTGTCCTTGAGCTCGTGGCTTCAAATTCCGACTAAATATCCACAGTTGTCATACTGCTCACAGGTATTATTCACACAGTTGCATTTGTCTTTTCAGATGGCTTTGCTGTACTGGGATCGACTCATAGTGCACCTGATGCTCTGACAGCTCTAACTCTTTGTCTGTCCCTGCCTGTATGTGTGTGCAGGATTCTGGCTACGGCTGGCTCTCATATGAATATTCCAGTGGATTTGCGAACACTCAGGGCTGTACGTGTGTTAAGACCCCTCAAACTAGTCTCTGGGATCCCCAGTGAGTAGCTCATCTATTCATTTTAACCACTACATTTAATAATGAACAGCAACATCATCTTGTCACAATGGAAACCTAGGAATACAATATAGTTTTGGTAGTGAGGGCTGGCCCAAAATACGCCAACAAACACCAACATTTCAAACATTATTAGGTCCCTGTTGGATTTAGTAAGTTGAGAAACATGTGCTGAAATGTAAAAACACTGTTGTCAAACGCAGAAGCTCAGTGGCTCGGAGAGACAAACAGTTATTTACAATCTGTCGTGACATATTAAAGCTGAAGTGTGTAATGTCTGCGTGGAACGGACTTTCAAAAACAATCACTGTTTTCAAACAGACTCCAGAAAACTCCCCCGGCTTCCATTGGCTGTGCAAACAGATAGTCCTGCCCCAAACTCAATTGCTGGGCTTTGAGCCATGTATTATATTTTTATGTACATTTTGGGATATTGCCTAAAAATTCTGGATGGATACACATTCAAATGCAAATGAAATCTCCAAAATGTGCATTAAAAATGTATACGCTTGCATGAGGTGGATAAATGTTTTATTCAATAAGAAGACCTATGCATAAACTGCGATGGAAACAAATTTACTGAATATATTCCTGTACAGTTTTTAAAGAAATATACTGTAGATGTGCATTAAAAAAGTAACGTGACTTTGCCTCAACAAGCTATATGAATACATCATTTGCTTAGAGAATATCATCAGTGTCATCACACAGCATCTCAAATGTTGCTTTGTTTATTCTGAAAAGCCGGACACAAAGCCAAGTCATCAAAAGCAGTGTCTAATATTACCTCCTAGAACTATGTAACACGTTTTCGCCCCCAGACATAAGGCATCTGCTGCTGAAGGCTAGAAAATGTGAAGTTCGTCAAAACGTTTTGTCTGCGTGGTTTAAACCTTAAGTAATTCACTACATTTAGTGAAAGAGTGGTGGCTTCAACTTCCATTTTCATTTCTATGTTGCAGCAATTTTCTCAGAAGTGATGATTTTGTTTCTCTTCAACACATGGGATGGAAATGCTGTTTTATTTGCAAATTATTTTTGCGTTATTTGATTTTGCGCATAAATAAAATTTGTAACTTGGATGGAAACATGACTTGTGTTGCTGTGTTGGGCTGGGCGGGCCACTCAAAAAAAAGAGAGAAATGTTTTGATAGCACCACGTAGTAACAGTGGTACAATTTAAGAGAAATCAACATACAAATTTACTTATAAGGCTTACTTATAGTTGACTCTGTGATATGAGAAAGAATTTCAACATCAGTAAAATTACACACATCAGCTTTAATTTTTTACTTTTATAATCCAGTCTTCTGGTGGTATTTTTAACCCTTAAAATGTTTTATACAATTTAAGCTCAATTGATAGCATTTGTGGCATAATGTTTATTATCACAGAAAATTATTTAGACTCATCTTTCTTTTCTTTAAAAAAAAGCAAAAATCTGGGTTACAGTGAGGCATTTACAGTGGAAGTGAATGGTGCCAATCAGTAAACGTTAAAATACTTACTGTTTCAAAAGTATATTTACAAGATGCAATTAAAATGCGCATTAACATGATTTTAGTGTGCTAAAATCACTTATTACACGGCTCTCTTGAATACTCGATTCTTATTGGTTAATGGCGCCATCTAGAGGTTTGATATCTCCGAGTAATGACCGCTCATCAGGGTATTGTGAATTTCCGAGTCATCTTTTCTGCTTCTCGGATCACTGTGCAATTTCTACAAGTAGGCTAATAAAATTATTTCAACTCAAATAAATGTTTCATGTGCATTGATTTATTTATTGGCAAGTTATCTTGTAATAAGCTGGAAATAAGCAGTCAGAACTCTGACGCAAACCGGAGGTGGATTTCACCTGTTCAGTGATTTATTTCTTCTCACATAATTATATAATTTCAATGCAAATCAATGTTTCACCATGATGGGCTTTATAATAACCAGCTGACTGTACATTTTCTCTTACTTACTAACCTTTTCTGTGTGATTTTACAACTTCAAAATGCCTGACCCTAAAATAACCTTAAAAACAATGATTTTGAAAACTTTAGAGCTTGAATAACACACGAGTATTTTAACAGAAAATTTAAATTAAAATTAACATTTTATTAAAAGCTTCACATTTTTGCCTTCAAACACAAAATCGGCCCTATTCACTTCCATTGTAAATGCCTCACTGTAACCTCGATTGTTGCTTTTTTTTTTTTAAATAAAGTTGAGTAATCAACAATATGCCACAAATACAGTTGATTGAGCTTAACTTGTATTGAATCCAGAATATTCCTGTTAATGCATGGGTGTTTCGGCAAACAAATATTATTACTTTGGGTCTTCAGCAACCCAGCACATATCTATCACAAATGGATCTACAAAATACCCAGATAGTGTAAATTTTCAAAGCATTTTCAAGACAATTAGAAAATAAGGGAATAGGAAATATTTAATTATATTTTGATGTTTTATTTTTTAGACAGTATATCAAAGAGATGATGCAACAAATGATAAAACATGATTCCTTACTTCCAAGCTGAAATTATAAGAGATGCAACTGGATGTAAAACACATACTGAGCTACACATAACACATAAGCTACACATATACTGTATATTTTCTCAGGCACTTACTTAGTTTAAACAGACAGAATTTCTATAGTATACTCAAATGGCAATAGTCATATCATTTTGTTCATGTGTTGTACTTGCTATAGTTTACTTCCAAGTTGCTTCTTCATCAAATATTGATGTCAAATGTAAATGAAGTCAATCACTGAAACCGCCTTGGGTAACAAATAGCATGTATACTATGTATAAGTGCACGTGTATGGTATGCTGATAATTTTCTATCGTTGACTTGATATAGTAGTCATTTGTATAAATAGAACTAATTTGTCTTGTAATAAACAAAGAAATAGATATAATTTGATAGTAAACTTATTTAGAAATTAAACAATAAAAAATATGATTTATGGCAGGGCAAATAAATATTGCGACAATGTAACATATCTCGGGTCACAAATGACCCTTTAAACTTTTGGCTATTAAGCAATTAGAAAAAAAAAATATTGTTACCCTATTTGTAAAATAAAGGTGTAGCTCCAAAATAAAAAAAGGGAAAGAGGTTGAAATGAGGTCCCGGGTCACTAAAGACACAAGGTATGCATTTAAAGGTTAATAAGCCTATTGAAAGGTCTAGGCCTTATTTTGAGTTTGGTCAGTTATTTTTGTACAGTCATTTTACTGTTTGTGTTGTAGTTTAAGCCAAGGAAAGCAACTTCTGAGTGCATCATTGCAGACACCAAAATAAAATATAGAGTCCCACTCTTAAAAAGCACCTGCCACCAATGGAACCAGCAAAACCCAAGCATGTTGTTTGCTGTTTGTTGGAGCAATGCAAATTAGCAGTAAGTGTGCAATCATTTATACATCTTCTACCATTTGACCAGGTTTACAGATAGTCCTGAAGTCCATAATGAAAGCCATGGTACCGCTGCTGCAGATTGGTCTTCTTCTGTTCTTTGCCATCCTGATGTTCGCGATCATTGGTCTGGAGTTCTACAGTGGGAAATTACATCACACCTGCCTGCCCTCCCCTGATATCCTTGGTACAAAACATCCATGTGCTCCATTAGTCAGATGTAACAGTACAATTCTGAGCATGCGTGCACAGCTAAATCAATACAGCTGCAAAATATGTTAATGTTTAGTGGAGGGTAATACAGTATGTCTGTGAGGAGAAATATCATTCATTCATTTAAATAAGATAATGGATTAATATTGTGTTGAAAGTTAGACCAAAGATGAGTTTGTTTAATGTTTAATGAGTATAAGCTACTGTATGTTTAAAAACAGGTTATTTTAACATGACAAATTCAAAACTCTGCAAACTTGATTGGTCATAATACAGGTTATTCTTAATATCATAAATACAGATTGTTACTGTAATGTTTATTTAAGGTACTGTTGCTTTGAAACATATTGTAGTTCATTGTTTGTAATATATTTAAAATACACATAGGCCTATAGTTTTTTTATTCCTGAGATTAATATGTTTGTAAGTCAGAACATAGTGTGTCATCATAGCAGACACTGGTCCTGTGTGAATATAAACCTGTTTTCTTTCAGATAATGAGACGGTGGACTCATCTGAGGTTGAGTTTGCGTGTGGTGTGAGGAAGTGTCCAGACAAATACACCTGCAGTGGCTCATGGATCGGGCCCAATGACGGCATCACTCAGTTTGATAACATCCTCTTTGCTGTACTAACAGTGTTTCAGTGCATCACTATGGAAGGGTGGACTGCTGTCTTGTACAATGTGAGCTTCTACAGTTTTATAGATTTCTGACTGAATTCATTTTAACATGTACAGAATACTCTCTTTATTTTCAGCATAATCAATTTTAATGAAAGATCATCATTCATTTTATCTTTGTGTAACCTTTTTAACTAAAACTGCCTATATTGACCTAAATGTCTCAAACCACATACCTTTGCTTCATGTGGCAAGGTTGTTATTTAGAGCTATTATTGGTAAAGGATTTGTACCTTTAAAAAAATGGTTCATCCAAAAAGGAAAATTCTCTCATCATTTACAGACCCTCATGCCAATTCAGATGTGTATAACTTTCATTCGTCTGCTGAAGATTTTTTAGAAGAATATCTCAGCTCTGTATGTCCATACAATGTAAGTGAATGGTGGAAAGAACCTTGAAGCAAAGGCAGCATAAAAGTAATCCAGATGACTCCAGTGATTTAATACATGTCTTCAGAAGCAATGATAAATGTATGGGTGAGAAACAGATTATTACAATATTTAAGTCCTTTTTTACTATAAATTCTCCTCCCTGCCAGTAGTTGGCAATATGCAACAAGAATGCAAATTGCCAAAAACAAAATAAGAATGTGGTAATGAAAGTGGACATTTATAGTAAAAAAGAAAAAAAAAGAAAAAAAAGACAAATATGAATCTTTTTCTCACCCACACCTATCATATCACTTCTGAAGACATGGATTTAACCACTAGAGTCTTACGGATCACTTTTATGCTGCCTTTATTTCCTACTTGACCATTTCTGGCCACCATTCACTTGCATTGTATCTACTTTCAGCAGAAGAATGAAAGTCATTCACATATGGGATGGCATGAGGGTCTGTAAATGTTGGGAGACCTTTAATTTAGGGTGAACTATCCCTTTAACGAGGATAACAATTTACAAGGGGCTGTGGATTCATCAAGGAAGGATGAAATGTGGCGGCAACAGCCAGACACAATTTTGCACTGCAGCAGCAGGTCAGACAAGAAGGATACATAGCCTGGTTGAACACCACAACGCTACTGAATCCACTGTTGTGGAGGGTCACCAAGAAGACCAGTACCGCCAGCAGGACAAGTCATGCCTGTGAGGTGAGCTGCAGGAGGATACAACTGTTAACCCACAGACAAGAGAGGGAAGGCAAGCGGAAGGGTGGAGGCCAAGCTTAATATGTTTAGTAACATTGTTTATGAAGAATGTGTAGGTAGATTTAATGGAAGCATCAGTGAAGAAGCGTGGCCTCAGGGTGATGGGTAGGAGAGAAAAGGAAGTACTTCAGCTGGTGAAAGAGCGGAGGCAGCTTCGCAAGGCATGGAGAATAGCAGATGAGCATGAGAAGGAGGGCTTGAAGGTATTGTGGGATGGCATAAGGGTTAAGTTGTCAGTTTTAAGGAGGGCAGAGAGAATTCAACAGTGGAGAAGAAGGAAGGAGCATGAGAGGATAAAATTAGTCAAGGATCCTTTTAAATTTGCCAGAAATCTTCTCTAAGAGAAGAGGAGTGGAAAGCTGGTGATGCCGAAGCAAGATCTAGAAGATTACATGAAAGAACAACTAGGGGATCCTCATAAAGACAGTCCGCTAGGATCACCCGGATATGTCCCACATACCTTATAGTTTGTATAAGCTGTGCCCAACAGTTCTGTTATGGAGACTGCTGAGAGTTGCATGGAAGAAGCAGTGCACACCCCTGGAAAGGCAAAGGGCAGTAGCCATCTTTATACCCAAAGAACAGGAATCCACCAACATAAGTCAGTTTAGGAGTATTGCTTTACTGAATTTGGAGGGAAAGATTGTCTTTTCAGTGGTAGCAAGGAGGGTGTCTGATTACCTCCTGGAGAATGGATACAGCTTGACACAAGCTGCCAGAAGACAGACGTACTAGGTTTTCCTGGATGTGGAGCATGCGTCAGTAATATGGGAGCAGATCCAGTCTGCCAAGAGAGACAAGAAAGACCTCCATCTAGTCTGGCTGGACCTGGCAAATGCCTATGGATCGGTTCCACACCAGCTCATCAACTGTGCGCTGGAGTTTTTCCATGTACCATGGAGTGTATTAAGAGCTTGTTAGATAGTTACTATGTGGACCTGAAAATATGTCATGCAACACAGGAGTACATAACTGGATGGCAGCAAATGGAAAAAGGGATTGCAATGGGATGTTCAATCTCTCCCATCCTGTTCACAGCCGCATTCGAGATCATCCTAATTGGTGCCAGACAGTTGGCCTGAGAAATCCGTGCACGATTTGGGGTGAGATTGCCAGCATGGCACAGTTATATGGATGATGTCACAAGTATCCCTCAGACTGCTGCATGTACAAACAGACTCTTAAAGGCTGGAAGAGCTTTTGGCATGGGCTAGGATGAAGATCAACCCAGCAAAGCATTGTAGCTTTTCTATTTGTAAGGGGATTAGAAGCAACCAGATATTGTTTGAGGTGGATGGTGAAAGAATACTGGTGCTGGCAGAGCAGATCATTAAAAGTTTAGGGAGAGAATACACAGCAGATCTGTCAGATAAACACATGGCAGGCTTATTTCTGAAGCAGCTGAAAGAAGGTTTGGATAAGTTAGACAGTTGTCATCTCCCAGGCAAATACAAGGTCTAGTGTTAACAACTGACATTGTATCATTGCCTTAATGTGGCCGCTAAAGATGTGTGAGATCACTGCCTCGGAAGTGGCAAGGATGGAGACCAAGGCCAACAGTTACATCAGGAAGTGGCTGGGCTTGCCGCGTTGTCTTTCAGATGTAGCATTGTTTGGAATAAATGCCTTCCAACTGCCATTAAAGTCCATCACCTTGGGTTACAAGCAGGAGAAGACCAGGCAGTTCTTAGAACTAAGGGAATCATCCATCCATTGATTTCACCAGTCAGTGAAGGCTTGTCAAGACCCGGTCCAAACAGGCCACATCTGGAAGGCAGAGGAGGTTGTAAACAGGGTGTATTCAAGACTGAAGCAAAAAGAGATTGTTGGAAGAACCCAGCCAGGTAGAGCAGGCCTTGGAAGGTAGATGGCTCCAAAACTGTGGTCAGCAGCCTCTAAAAAACAGAAGAAAGTGATGGTAGTGACAGAAGTAACAAAGATGGAAGAGGAAGGGTATATGATTCAAGCAGTCAACCAGCAGCAGCAAGAGCACTGAACAGTATGGTAAGGTGCATCTAATAAGAGTTTTAGGATGGGCTGATCTTTGGATGATACCTCAGGCCAGGCTACATTTTCTAATAAGATCCACCTATGACACTCTTCCAAGCCCTAGAAATTTGTTTCTGTGGTATGGTAAAGAGGAGAGTTGTCCACTCTGCGAGGCCCTAAGAGCAAATCTGCAGCACGTGTTGGCTGGGTGCAAGATCGCCTTGCACAAGGACGGTACAGGTGGCAGCATGATCAGGTTCTGTGAAAGATGGCAGAGATCCTTGAGGTGCGTAGAATAAAAGCCAACAAAGGCCATCATGCTCCTCAGAGGAAGTACATTGAGTTTGTTAAAAAGGGAGGTTCTGCACAAGGCATAGGGAGGAAAGGTCAATCCTGGCACATGGAATTGATTGGTCAATGGTGGTCGACCTTGGCCAGCAGCTAAAATTTCCTTCTGAGATCACCATTACCTCCTTGAGGCCGGACATAGTGTTATGGTCGGCATCAGCTAAGAAAGAACTTACTGTCCAATGGGAGGCAGCCTATGAGAGGAAGAAGCTTAAATATGCTGATCTGGCCGCCGAGTGCAGGGAAAATGGATGGTGGGCTGCCACTTCCCCTGTGGAGGTTGGGTGTCGAGGGTTTATTGGAACATCAATTTAGCACTTGTTGAAAAACATTGGTATTTTTGGACCAGCGTTAAAGAAGTCTCTGAAGGAAATGGTAGAAGAAGCTGAAAAAGAGCTACTTGCTATGGTTAAGAAGGAAGAATGAAAAGTGGGGTGTGAAGAAGTGAGAAAGTAGGAATAGAGAACAATTGCGATATGTGGTGAGGTAGCATGTAGAAGAAGAAAATGGGTGGGGAGGAATTATTTCCACTGACCCACTCGGTCCTTTTCCAAGGGTTTCTGGAGAAGGATTGAGTTGGGGAGCGAAACCAGGCCAAGCTAGGTATTGGCGGGGCGGCTGAAGCAGTCTCGCGGCTTGCCTCTCACATTGCTCTCCTACTTAATCTGCTGGAGTATTGATTTAAGGATAGGTACTGGACGGGTGGTAGGCAGAGATTGATAGCTTGTGTTTTTTCTAACAGAGAAGAGGCCTTGGTATAGGGTAGATCTGCTCATGGGGGTTGGGGGTGTACTGAACCCTGGTTGTATGGTTTGTCTCGACAAGAAAGGAGGAATGTCTTGATGGGGGGGTGGCAGGGAGACGTCCCTGACTGCTGCCCCATTACCAGGAGATGTTCTGGGATTAATGGGGCGAAACTTCCGTGATATGTGGATCCTGGCTGATATCCCCATATCTGGACAACTGAAGGCACCAGCAGAGGTGTGACAGGCAGTAATGCCCAGCAGGTTCAGTCATCTACCTGTGCATCTAAGTATTACTTGATGATATGGGATGTTATAATCTGATGAATGGTGAAATCGCTGCAGATTCAAACCTAAAATTTGCTTTGCTGCACAACCAAAGTGCATAAATGTCATTATCCTCAAATGACTATTTTCCTCTAAAGTTTCCCTTCATGTATTGATTGTATATTGCATGTTTTCTTAGACTAATGATGCTTTGGGACCCACATGGAATTGGATCTACTTCATTCCTCTCATCATTATTGGCTCATTCTTTGTGCTTAACCTTGTGTTGGGTGTCCTGTCTGGGTAAGTATTTCACTGAAAATATGTTCAATGTGTTCAATGTTTGATGAACAATCATTTTAATCCAATAATATAAAGGTTTGCTTTGTAAAAATGAATGCTTATTTTGCAAATACTGAGAATTCTCTCAAGTCCTGTATTGATGGATTCTGGTGAGCATTTAATCAGGGGTGTGTTGAAAACCAACATTAGTTAAGGCAGTCTTTGACTTATTTGAAGTAAATACTATTATTTATATCTTTCATCTCAGTCCTAAAAATCTCTGCTTAACTGGCTGTCAACACCCTCTTACCTGAAGACAGTCTGAGAATGTATCACTCGGAAATTTCCCATTACCAGTCGTTAAAAAATGTAAAGTTAAAGTTTGTTACATTAAAGGAATAGTTCACTCAAAAATTATAATTCTCTCATAATTTACTCGCCGTCTCAAACTCGTTTGACTTTCTTTCTTCCATGGAACATGATATCATATTTTTAATATATGATGTGAATAAATCCTTACAATGCAAGTGAATGGGGACCAAATTTTAAGCTCCAAAAGAGACATAAAGGCAACATAAAGGTAATCTATAAGATTTGTGTGGTTTAATCTGGGATAACCCTGCTCCGGAGCAGGGATTCATAACTGTGGGTTAAAAGCGGTGCTAACCCCCTTTCAAAATTACAAGTGTGAAACGTTGCTTTACCCGGGGTTAAAAATGTGCTTTTAAATGACGATAACTGGGGTTAAGAACAGTGTGAAAAACCTAGAGCGGCAATGTCCTGCACAGAGCACTCCGCGGCACACAGCTGTTATGCTCCATTTTTTATGTGAACACTCTCCATTTCAGTGAAATCAAAATAAAATGCAACCTAATCTGCCACTGTTACTGATGTAGGGTACAACGAGGCTAAGAGGCTAACGCACCCTAGGGTGAAAGACTTTTGATTTTATTTTCTCTCAAAACACTAAATAGCAACAAAAATTACCAAAGCATTTTCCTAAACATCTGTTTGTCACTTCACACTGCAAAATGTTCCTGATCCATGAGGTCATCATGTGCAATGTCTCAAGGTTGATTCTGAAGTAATTGATCTCATATTTAATAACTTTTCAATTGTTGCAAAGGTTTGTAGCTAATGAGAATACCTGAGCTATCACATTTATTTTGAGACAGAATATTTAGTAGTCATTTTCAGTTCTGTTAAAGGTGATTAAATCATACATTTTTCAATAGCTGTCCAATAAGTGAAAGGATAGTATTTGGGGTTAAAAAGCTGCCTTGTTACAGGGTCTAAATTCCCCCATAAAACACATTGTTTTTCTTAAGTGGGGTGAATAGATTTATGTATGATGTTCAAAGTGGGCTCATATGACTGATCCAATCACAATGAAGATTTATTTGTTTATAGAGTACTTTAGATATTATGAAATGCCAAATGTGATTGAAATGAACAGGAAATAGTGCACCTTTTTCTGTAATGGTTTTTGAATTTTGAATAAGCAAAAAAAAAAAAAAGCATTTTGCTGCCTCATAAGTATTTGCTCAAGTTGCCAAATTTTGCATTAAAACTATTGCTTCTGTATCTACACTATTAACCAATAGTTTGAATAGTTTATTTTTTATTTTTTTTAATTTTATCCTAACTCCGGATCACTGCCTCTGAAAGCAACATTTTTCAGCTTTTGGATGATCCCATTTATTTTCAATGTGATAATACACATTGAATATAGGATTTCTTAGGGAAAATAGTCCTATAGTCCTCGTCGGTGGTCATTGTGTTTAACAGCATGCCGTTTCACGATAAATCGATAACATTTTCAAAATAGAATATAGGATGAAACTAGAGACTCTAGTCTTTTGAATAAAACAGGTTTCTTTGTAAAAACTTAATGAAGTTTCTTACCAGATGTAGTTTTGTTGGTGTTTCTCTCAAAGCAAACTCTGCTGTGATCGGCGCCATGTTGTTTTGTCACATGAAAGTGTGTTGAAAGTTAAACCCTTTAATGACAGCCCAGAGCGTCCTGAAATGAGAACAGCCAGTTTAAATGAAATGAAATTAAGCCTAGCGTATAGCGAAGACAAACCATAATGTACACGCATGAGGACGCAGGGTCACGCAAGGTTAAGGTTTGCCTTTAGCCCTGTTGTAACCAACATGTACCTGTAGTCAAGTCAAATCAGTTTTGTTTGTATAGTGCCTTTCAGAATACACATTGTTTCAAACAGATGCAATTATAATTTGTTTGTTGAAAAAAGTTCAGATTTGAACTCGCAACTTCAAGGAATATTCCCGTGAGCCACCTCAGCTCACACACACACAGGTTATGGAGCTGAGCATCTCTAACACTGAAATCCTAGAATTGGCCCTGATCTCTAGTCTCATTTGACCACACATTTACAGGTTTTCTGTTTTACAATTTTACAATTTCTGTTGATCATTTACTGTGTTGTGTGAATATGTGCACTTGTAATGACAATGCATATTTAAAATATTCATCTAGGGAATTTGCTAAAGAGAGAGAGCGGGTGGAGAACAGACGTGCCTTCATGAAGCTCAGACGCCAGCAACAGGTGGAGAGAGAACTCAACGGCTACCGTGCCTGGATCGACAGAGCAGGTACTGACAAGTTTGAATTTTCTTTTTCCTCAAATCCAAAATATGCAATAGTTAGACTATTGCACAATATTTGGTCATTAACATTTTAGAAGAGTTTATCATCTCCACCAACTGATTTATACACTGTCTGCGGTGATTATTACTTGGAATATTTCACTACTTTACATGTTCTTGTGAAGCAATACAAGGATAGTTAAATGCTTAGAGATGTGACTTGAAGTTTGTAATGAAGAAATTTGAGCCTTGACATGACCAGACACATATATAATTTTGCCATAAACTGTAATCTGGTAAATTAGAAAAAAGAGGAGTTGGAGTAGAGGATGGGTGCTGCAACTGTTGATATCAGTAGTGGCATTTCTTTATTTATGAATGCAACGAAGGATTACAAAGGTAATTGTCACTGTGTGAAAACAAAAATGTGTGTAAACAAAAATGTGGCCACGGGCCGCTGTAACATTTTTTGATCAGACAATCAGAAAACATTGATGTGCTTTCTACCTGTTAATCATTTTGCATGTTCAGATTGTATAGTAGGTGAAGCAGATCATTGAGGTTTAACTGCTTATTCAGATATATAACAGTTGTCAGTTGAGGGCACTATTTTGCTACTATTGTTATTTACAACCGTGAGAAGACGCATAAGTACATTTCTTAAATTCAGTTTAAGATAGATAGATTTTGAAAAAGTATGTCTGATTACTGCACAGATGTGTGGCCAGTGAGTCTGCTGTTCTTTGTGTGATGGATAGGTTCAGAAGAGATGAATGGCATTTGTGTAAACAGAAGGGCTTATTAGGTGTCCAGATGCATGTGAATTTGGTCTGGTTGAAATATTTAACTTGATCATGGGCTGGCCATTTCCTGCATTGTACTTGATGGAGAAAAAAACATGACCAAGTAATATTCTGTGCAGTCATCACTGTCCATCTGCAGAAGCTTGCCATCCGTGCCCATCACTTACTGAACCAGACAGTGAAGTTGCTGCTTAGAATGCTTATAATTACATCTGTAAACATTGTTTTTTTTAGCAAGTGAAGATGCTGGGCATTCTTCACAAAGGAGCATGTGTTCGGTAGGCAAGAGAAGACTTTTGTGATCTGGACTCGAACTTGAAGCTGTTGACTGTGTCCATCATGCAGTGATGTAGCACATAGCAGAGTGTGGGCCACTTAAAGGAATAGTTCACCCAAAAATGAAAATTCTTTCATCATTTAGTCACCATTATGCCATCCCAGATGTGTATGACTTTTTTTCATCTGTTGAATTCAAATGAATTTCCCAGCTCCTTTGGTCCAAGTGAATGGGTAGCAAAAATTTGAAGTTCCAAAAATCACATAAGTCAGCATTAAAATAATCCATAAGACTACAGTGTTTCAATCAGTGTCTTCAGAAGCAATATGATTGGTGTGGGTGAGAAATAGATTTTCACATATGATCAAACCGGTGTGATTACACCAGACGCGTACGATCAAACCGGTGTGATCTGCATTCGTGCTGCCGTTTACCAGCAAAAGAGGGACTGAAGCAGTTGTCATAATGAACCAGCTGCTCTAATAGTCTTTTCAACATTACAATATCTATATTTTTATATTTTACAAACTATCAAACAATCACTAAATAAAAGTATGAAGCCGTTACCGTCGGAGCGCACTGTTTTGATGCAGCACTGCAGCCATGTTTTCTGACAGTACATACAGACAGTACATACAAACTAGTCAGTCCACTAGAGCCTTCTCCCATTCTGTCCGTCACAACCACTTCCGAGGCTGGGAAAGTGGAACGGCTTGTTTTTTAGAAACTTCTATGCTCCTCCTTGTATGCTTCTATGATAAGACAAACTCCGAATCCCATGTTGCATTGCAATGAAAATATGGCAGCGCGCATAGCGAGTGGGATTGCGATTGCATCTTATCTATCATAATTAATCATTATAAACATCTAAAAAACACATTATATGTTTGATCATCTTCAGTGCACCTGCTGTGATATAATCTGTCCTCCAGTGCATTTGCTGTGAAGTGTAAGGTAAGATTTAGTTTTTTATTACAGCGTGCATAAAAGAACTCACGCTGGAAGATCCGTCAGTAGAAGAGAACCTCACGTGCGATAAGTTTAAGTTGTTTTTCACTATAAATTTTCCCCCCTGTTCAGTCAATATCCACTTTATCTTTTACATTCACATTCTTTCTCTTGTGTTTTTGGTGATTCACATTCGTCATGTATATCAGCCCCTACTGGGCAGGGAGAATAATTTCTAGCAAAAAAGCACATAAATATTGATCTGTTTCTCACCCACACTAGTCATATCACTTCAAAAGATATGGATTTAAACATTGGAGTCATATGGATTACTTTTATGATGCATTAATGTGTTTTTTGGAGCATCAAAATTTTGACACCCATTCATTTGCACTGTGTGGACCTACAGAGCTGAGATTTTCTTCTAAAAATCATAATTTGTGTTCTGCAGAATACAGAAAGTCATACACATCTGGGATGGCGTGAGGGTGAGTAAATGATGATAGAATTTTCATTTTTGGGTGAACTATCCCTTTAAGACTTCCTGATGTCAGCTATTATCTCTTTTGTCTTGGTGACATTAAGAGATAAATTGTTGGCTCTTGTGTCAGCAAATTTGTGATGTGGTTGCTTTGGTAAATGGTAATTCAGTTGAGGGTGTGTAACAAAAACAGTATAGGACCTAGGACAGGGCCCTGGGGGACACCATTGTTAAAAGAGTTTCTCAACCACTGGGACGTGACCCACCCAAGATTTATTTCTGTCATGAGAGCAAATGAAGAATTAGAAGTATAGAACTGTATAATTTGCAATGTTTGGGGTAACAATGACCTCTATTGTCGAATTTTGTTAATATTGCCAGGTTTACATAAACGGCCATAAGTGGAATTACAGTAAGAAACTGTAATTTTCTGATGTCAATTATTTACAAGGTTAATGTCATGAAAAGTTCCATTCCTGTTCCCTTGTCATGTGATTTCATGTTTTCCCTCCATGTTCATGTGTCATGTTTTCATTGGTTGATTGTTTAATTAGCTTGTTATCAGTTCTGTTTGTTCACTGGTTTATGTTCCCCCATGTCCATGTATTTAAGCCTCATGTTTTCCATTGTGTCTTTTGTCAAGTATTGAATGTGTTTTGCTCCTAGCCAAGTCAAGCCATGGTATGTTTATGTCAAGTCAAGTTCATGTTTCACATTTATGTTTTGATCACTTTGTAGTCAGGGTTTTTGGATTTTCACATCTGTTAATAAACTGCACTTGGGTTCTTCTCATCATCATCGTCTTCATCATCATCATTTGCCAGTGCCAGCATCGTTACAGAATACTTGACCGAATAATGAACCCAGCAGTTCGGCTTCTGCACCTACATCAGGGGAATCGTCCCCTGGAGGACTATGTGGAGGACTTTTGCGATCTGACCAGCCAGGTGGACTTTAATGAGGTTGCACTCAAAGACTGTTTCCGGTTTGGACTGAGAGAGCCAATCTCCATTCTGATGTCTGGCGGTCGCAGTTCCCTCAGCCTCGCTCAGTATATCGACCTCGCCCTACAGATCACTGGTTCCACGTTCACTGTGGGGGAGGCGGATGCCAAGCCAGAGTTCCACGACATGGCCGCGGCCGAGCCAGAGTTCCACGACATGGCCGCCGCCGAGCCAGAATTCCACGCCATGGTCGCCAAGCCAGAGTTTCACGTCATGGTCGCCAAGCCAGAGTTCCTCGTCATGGTCACTGAGCTAGCGCCATCTTTTGCTCCATGCCACGTCACAGCAACGCCTCAGCCTGCTCCATGCCATGTCACAGCCACACCTGAGCAGTTGGACTTTGAGATGGTTCCCACCCTTAGTTCTCCTGAGCAGGCAAGGGGAACTTTCGGCCTTCCGACCCCGCCTGGACACTCCGAGCCCTGGACTTCGCCTTGGCCTGTCGGTCCCTCGACATTGCTTCAGCTCTGCATTCCCTCGGCTCCACTGCAGTCCTTCAGCCTGTCGGCTTTGCCGGGGTCCCTCGGCCCTCCGGCTCCTCCTTGGTCTGTCGGTCACCTGGCTCCGCCTTGGCTCTCCGATCCTCTGGCTGCGCCTCGTCCCTCCGATCTGTCAGCTTCACTGGGGACCTCCCTCCCTACGGCTCCACCTTGGTCCTCAGTCCCACCGGCTCTACCTCAGTCTTCCGATCCCCCAGCTCCGCCTTGCTCCTCCGTGCCTCCAGCACCGCCTTGGTCCTCCCTGCCATCGGCTCCACCCTGGCCCTTCGAGTCTTCGGCTACTCTCCAGGCACCAAGTTCCATGGCTCCACCCCTCAAGACTCTCACGGCTCCACCTTCCATGGCTCCGCCCCTCGAGCCTCTCATGGCTCCACCCCCCACGGACTCTGCCCTGGTCACACGCCCCACGCCTCAAGACACCCCCCCCAGCTCCCTATAGAACTTTGAATTTATGTCATGTTTTACGTGTTTTGTTTATGTGTTGGGGCGTTGGGAGCCACCCCTTAGTGGGGGGGATATGTCATGTGTATTTTATTGATTCATGTCTTTTATTTTGAAAAGTTTAGTTCCTGTTCCCTTGTCATGTGATTTCATGTTTTCCCTCCATGTTCATGTGTCATGTTTTCGTTGGTTGATTGTTTAATTAGCTTGTTATCAGTTCTGTTTGTTCATTGGTTTATGTTCCCCCATGTCCATGTATTTAAGCCTCATGTTTTCCATTGTGTCTTTTGTCATGTATGTGGATGTGTTTTGCTCCTAGCCAAGTCAAGCCATGTTATGTTTATGTCAAGTTCATGTTTCACGTTTATGTTTTGATCACGTTGTAGTCAGGGTTTTTGGATTTTCATGTCTGTTAATAAACTGCACTTGGGTTCTTCTCATCATCATCGTCTTCGTCATCGTCATTGCCAGTGCCAGCATCGTTACAGTTCTACTCTCTTTGCATAGCATTGACATGCTAGCTCCATGCATATGTTAACCTGCTAGACTGAATGCAACCCAATCTGTGAAAAAATATAACCTTTTTTAAAAGAAAACTTGTACGTAATTCAGAAGCTCCTACTTCAAAGACAGCAAACTGTGTATGCAAGTACAACCCAGGAATGTGAGGATTCTCTATCCTTTTTCAGTAGACCCAAGTGATGCGGATGTTGTTCTTCCCATTTATTTGCAAACACAACAGAAGGAACTTGCATCTAATGGAAGATTCCAGCTCGCATTTTGCAAGCTAGATCTGTGCTCCTTGTAGATATAAGCCATAATCAAATACCTAGAACTGGCAGCTCGAGAAACAATGTTTCTCACACCATTTAGCACCACATTTCTTTGCGTCAGGATTTTCTACAGTAACTGCAATGAAAACAAAGAGCAGGAATAGACTGACAACAGCAAGCTTATTCACCAAACTACAAGTCACCCTTTCCCCAATTTTACCTTGTCTGGATATCATCATTTCAGAAAGTCAGTCTCAAGTGTCACATTAATGTGAGTAAAAAACAGTTTTTGTCATTGTTTAATGACTGAAAATGTTTGTGTATTCATGAAAATACTTGGGCTATAAAAATTATGCTATATTATAAGCATATAAACATAAATAGATTAATTAAATACCTATTAATTTATTTTCTCCCTTGGTGGGCCATGAATGACTGACATTCAATAAAAATGGGTCACAGTGGGCAAAAGGTTGAGAAACCCTGTTGAAAGTGACAGAATGTGAGGTTTGATCTTGGATCGTGATGGCCTGATATCTGTTCGCCAAGCTGTTTAAAGGCGTTTTTCCACTGCAGGAACTTTTTCAGGTTCCTTTTGTTTTTTCACCACATGAGCCAGTTCCACGTGGAACTAAAACCTAAACCAAAACAGGAACCTTTTTAGTACCTGCCCCTGCAAGTTTTACTTACCATGCAAAGTGGAACTATTTTGAGTCAGAACAGCAAACGCTTCTCGTTGGTCAAGAAAAATGCTTCATCTGACAGCCAATACTGGTCATTTTTACAAGTCCAGTTTGTAACCTTTGTTAAAACCTTTGTTGAGTTGTTGCTACTGTAGACTTTTCAAATCGAAATTATTAGACGGACAGATGCTGCTGTGCATGATCTGCTGAGTATTTATGGAGGAGAAAAAAATGCAGCGTGAGTTTGAAACGTCGGCCAGAATCGAGGTGTACATAGAATCTGATTGCCTCTTGAAGTTAGAATTTGATGATATTAAACTACTGTATATGTAGATTAAAAATAAAGAAAATTAAACAAGACTACAAGAGAATAAAGAATCATAAAATAATTTACGTTCCATGATTATTGTGTATATAGTTTGTTTATTGTATTATGTCTATAGTTTGCTTGTTCTACTGTGTTTTACTAGTGTTTTAAATTTTTTGCCTAACTTTTTGCACTGCTTACCTCGTTTGCACCATTGTTAGCACCTTTTAAAAGCTTCACTGTTTTAATTATGCACTAATAACGATGTTTTTATTTTACCTCAAAGCTTAAGCAAACTGTTTTTATGTTTGTCATGTGTACATAGTACTATCCTACGAATCACAGCATTGATTGAATTGCTAGTTGAAATCAGTGTTAGAAAACTCCATACACAATAGTTTCAAGTGGCATTGTTTATTGGAAGCACACATATGATCATGCAAAGTTATGATATAGCAACAAACAAAATGCAGTTTACTAGAGATTAGGGGTGTGCAGCACAGCCATTATCTGTATTTGTATCTGTATCTGTTACTATCGCAAAATGATCTGTATCTGTCTCTGTATTCGGATAGAACTGAATGTGGGCGGGTCTTAAATCGGAAGTGCAACAAAACTAAATGAAACACTTTTCATTTTTAAAATGTAACTCTATTACATGTATATTTTCTATGAATAAAATATGCCTTGTATATGCCTATTCATAACAATAGCCTAATAAAATAATGCTAATTATTATTACTATGAGTATTATTATTATTGTGCTATTGTTATTTCATTATATTATTATTTTATCATTTTATTTATCTTACTAGATAAGGCTGAATATGTAGGCTCATGAACTGTAGAATATGTTGTTAACTGAGGCACGAGGTGTCAAGCAACTGTGGAATGTCAAGCACACATTTTGCAGTGAACTTTAAATATAAATATTAAAAGAAGTTAGAATAAATCAATATAGCCTACAAATAGGTGAAAGTCCCATAAATATATCAGGAATCTTACACTCAAGGCTGATTTGTGCACACATATTTTAACATAATGTGGAGGACATAATTATTTAGTTAAATTACATGTACAGAATTAGTGAAATAGTGGGAAAAGAATAATAATAGTCTAATAATAATAATAATAAAAATGTTTTCAAATTTAGTACAGATTAAAGGGAAGGGAAAAAAGATTGCGCATGTTTCAGTTTCTTTGTATCACATGAGCAGGAATATTCTGAATAGATCTAGACTTTATGGAGCATTTAAACTTTTTTGGAATAAAGTACTTACCTCAATCGGTGATGTGAAAATAAATGTGGTCAAATTTAAGAGGTGAATAGACGAGCTCCAATGTGAAATCATCACTTCAGGTCATGAAGTTGCGCTCAGGTTGGTTTATAAATGAATACATGGAAATCATTACATGTGAATCGTGTGATACATTAATATAGACGTTTTAAGGAGTGGAAAATGTAGCCTATATGATGCAGTGTCTTAGTTAATGTTACACTTGACAAGCTCCAGAAGTGCACAACTAATGGAGACCATTTTCATTCCTAAGTTTTACACTTTAGTAGGCTAATATTGAATTCACAGACTCATCATTTCTTTGTAATTTTGGATATGTTTATTTAAAATGTCGGTTTAGCCTTGCTTTTTGGGTAATCAGTCAAACAAATATTGTTTCTATTATTAGGATGAATCCGTTATTCGTTTTGAAATCATTATTTGTGCCTTTCCGAATAAGGTATTCGGCTTCAGGCACATCCCTACTAGAGATGAAGGTAACGTTAAAGCCGTCTCTTCGTGAGGTTTTCCACAACAAAACAGGATGATAAAATCAACACGAAATCTTTTACGGAGTCATCCATTGTTTATGTTTTGAAGCGAGTCAAATTGAAATGATTGAAATGTTTCTCATGATCTTAAAAATCTTTTGATCTGAAGGCATTTGCTTAAATGTTTGACATTAGTTTTGTAGACAAAAATATAATTGTGCCACTATATTAATTTATTTCATTATAAAACTAAAATTTAATAAATAAAATAAAATAAAAAAAAACAGTTTTTGTAATTGATGACTTGGACCAAATAATAAAGAAAAGCAGCCAATAAGTGCCCAACATAGATGGGAACTCCTTCAATACTGTTTAAAAAGCATCCCAGGGTGATACCTCAAGAAGTTGGTTGAGAAAATGTCAAGAGTACATACTAGGCAAAGGGTGACTACTTTGAAGATGCTCAAATATAACACAGTTTTGATTTATTTTGGATTTTGTTTAGTCACAACATAATTCCCATAGTTCCATTTATGTTATTCCATCGTTTTGATGACTTTACTATTATTCTAAAATGTGAAAAGTGATAAAGAATGAGTAGGTGTTTTAAAACTTTTGACCAGTAGTGTATGTCAAAGCTTATTCAGCCTAAATAAAATTCTTGCTTTCATGTCCCTGGTGGAAAAGCAACGCTTAGAATTCAATCAGAACGCATATAGTACCACAACAAACTGATTTTAGTTCATCTACTTGTTCCACAGTTGTGTGGGAAAAAGGCCTTAAGTTCCAGTTGCATAACTGGTAAGCAGAAGGTTGCTGGTTCGTTCCCCACAGCCACCACCATTGTGTCCTTGAGCAAGGCACTTAACTCCAGGTTGCTCCAGGGGGATTGTCCCTGTAATAAGTGCACTGTAAGTCGCTTTGGATAAAAGTGTCTGCCAAATGCATAAATGTAAATGTAATGTAAATGTACTTGTCTCATATTTAATCTCAAGCATGCTTTTCATTGACACTTTTGTCAACTTGGTTAATAAGTAATAATTTTTTTTTGTACTTTATTAGGGGCAATATTGTTTGGTGTGGTGGAAATTATGCCACAAGTGTGGCATTTATTTAAAATAAAAAATAAAAAATGACAGAAATAATATTTACACAAATTTTGAATTGGTTTGTTTATTTCACTTTATGTTTCAATTATCATAGTTTTAAATATATAACTATTTGTATTTTTTATAATGGATTTTCATTGTTTTTATATTAAAAGTCTGGGTCTGGGACAAGGCTAAAACAGTAAAACATTTACATAAAAGGCATTTGAAAAATACCAAAAATAAATTATGAAGGCCTGGTAAAAAAGTTTCTTATCAGTTTTAATGTGATATTCACATATCAAAAAGAAAAGAAAAATCCTTAAGACATAAAACTGCCCGAAGATGAAGAAGCATCCATATACAAATGGCTTACTATACTAGATTAAAGTAGGAAATGACTAGGCAGTTGCATTCCCACCCATAAAGATATCACATAAGATTTCAATAAGTTTAAGTTCAATACGATTAATTTGTTTGAAGTGAAACCTATTAGTAAGATTTTTTACATGGTGACATTATTTATATGATAATTAAACAGTGAAAAAATATGATATATTAGATTAATTTATTATACAGTATATAAGATTATTATTAGAAATATTAGATTGTTATATTATATTCATAGATGAATTATTGAACTAAGCATTAGTATTTGGATTTAGTATTATAGTAATTTTACTAGTATTAAAGTAATGAGAACTTAATGAAAGTGAGCATTGAGAAATGTGAGATTAACCAAAGAAGATTTCTGTGCTAGTAGTTTCTTGTTTTGAAATGGTATTTCTATGCACTGTATTTTAGTTTTTAGTTTTTTCCATACACAGTATCATAACAACTGCTCCATCACCCTTCCAGATAATACTGTATATAGAAAAGCATTCTTCAGTGCACTAATATAAATGTCTTTCATCACACTCTTCCTCGTTGTTTTTTAGACATGCTGAATAATTTCATCCAGGCAAGCAAAGTTTCACTGTCTTTTTCCAGGTTCAGTGAAAGATCGAGCTCTGATTGTGTGCTACACCTACACCACTCTTTTCACATTTCACCCTCCACCCACCACCTGAGAGCAACTTTCAGGTGAACATGAGTGTGTAAAGCTGTTCAACCTCCCACGCAGTGAAGAGGTCACACTGACTCACTGACTGGAGTGTTTGTATATGTGCCTGTCTGTGCTCAGAATAGTTTATGTGTTCCACAGTACAACAGATCACTTTAAAGAGGCTTACAGATTGCCGTTCCTTATTGATATAACTTGTCATAAATTCCTTCATATATATATATAAAAAATATTTGCCTGCCAAATACCGAAAAATATATGATTGATTTGTCAATGCATTAACTGTTGATCATTGACTTTTTAAGGTGCTTATGATGATTATCCCTCTGATGTTTGGTGTCCACTACAATGGGCAGGTGTATGAAAGACATTTTTAACCATTCATCCAAACCACAGAGTGTTACCTTTGACCATCAAATATGTTATTGTGTGTTTTTCTCCCCAATTTGGAATGCCTGATTCCCAATGCACTCTAAGTCCTCATGGTGGTGTAGTGATTTGCCTCAATCTGGGTGGCAGAGGACAAATCTCAGTTGCCTCCGCGTCTGAGACTGTCAATCCACATATCTTATCACGTGGCTTGTTGAGCGCATTACCGCGGAGACATAGCGCGTGTGTAGGCTTCATGCTGTTCTCCAGAGCATCCACACACAACTCACCACGCACCCCACTGAGAGCGAGAACCACACATTATAGCGACCACAAGGAGGTTACCCCATGTGACTCTACCCTCCCTAGCAAACAGGCCAATTTGGTTGCTTAGGAGACCTGGCTGGAGCCACTCAGCACACCCTGGATTTGAACCCGTGACTCCAGGGTTGGTAGTCAGTGTCTTTACTCGCTGAGCTACCCAGGCCCCATTGTGTGTGTTTTTATTTTTTATTTTTTTTTTTTATGAAAACATTCATTCACCATGGCTGACGAAAGTGGTGATGCACCAAGTATTTTGATAGACTGAAAGATATTTACATTAATAATATTACAATCTATCAATAATATTAACAATAATATTTCATATTTATTATAATCAATAATATTTACAATCTATCAATACTATCTGTTATTGCAGTGGACAGATTAAAAAATAAATAAAAGATTACGTTCTTCCTTTGTGACCAAAACAAATAAACCAAAAATCAGTCTAATTAATTATTAGATGAAGAGTCAACTGAATTGTGTGCACATTGTTATTATCTGTTTTGGCATGCCTGTTTAATAACTGTTTTTTTTCTTCTTCTTTTTTTTTTTTTTAAGAGGAAGTAATGCTTGCAGAGGAAAACAAGAATTCCGGGAGGTCGGCATTAGATGGTATGATTTTAATTTTAAGAGAGACAAAAAATAAGTGCTTTATTCTATGGTGACAATTTGTTTTGCTTTTTAAATGTTTTTTCTTAATGTGATGCTTTATCAGTTTTCATTCTAAAGATTCTCTTGACGTAATCTTAACCATTTATCTCTTTTACAAAAATTTGTTTTGCATGCTATTTCTTCAAATATGTATTAGAACGTTTATAGCCAGAGGAAATATTTTACTCTAGAAAATCCTCTTAAAGGAATATTAAGCTCAATTGTCAGCGTTTGTGATATAATGTTGATTACCACAAAAATTCATTTCGACTCGTCCCTCCTTTTCTTTAAAAAAAGCAAAAATCAAGGTTACAGTGAGACACATTGGAAGTGAATGGGGCCAATTTTCAGATGGTTTAAAAACAGAAATGTGAAGCTAATAATTTTATAAAAGCACTTACATTAATTCTTCTGTGTTAACTGAGCAGTAAAGTTGTTAAAATGGAAATTTTTTCAGTCATTTTAGGGTCTTAAGGTTTGTTGTCATTACAGCGTCATGGCAACGAAGTGGTAAAATTGGCTATAACTTTACAAGGAAAAGGTTAGTAAATGATTTTATCACACTAAAATCATGTTAACATGCATATTCTTCACTTCCATTGAGTAATGGAATACATGTAATGGGATTACATATTTAAAATACAAAATAGAAGTAACTGTATTCCATTACAGTTACAATTTAAATCATTGGTAATTAGAATACAGTTACATTCAAAAAGTATTTTGATTACTGAAGAGATTACTTTGCATTTTATTGTCATTTGTTTCATTTAATATTTAGTCCTTTCAGATGGAAAACATTTATACATATAAATGATGCAATCCAAAGTGCATTTGAACAGCGGTGAAACACTTTCTTATGATGTGTTACATTCATACGAGCAGACAGAGAAGTAAGTTTGAAGTACGTTTGGAGCAGAAGAAATAGAAATATTGTCAGCTTTACGCTAAGCTAAAATGCTATTTCTAGCCATTTTACATGCATGTTACCAGGCACGATCATATTTTTTTATCAAGTAAATTCACGTTGGATCATAATTTCTTTTTATCTAGTAAGACCTTTGATATTAGGGAAAAAATAATATTCTTGATAATAATTTTTGTATTGTTTTCCTGTAAAAATATCTAAAAATCCTTAAAACAAGATCAGTTTGATTTATCTTGTTTTAGAAACAACACTGCATAAGATATTTAGGTTTTTCAGAGAATATATTTTTAACGTGTATTTTGTCTTTGTACTGTCAGATTTGTTATACTCAAAACAAGTGAAAAAATCTACCAGTGCTGAAGAAATAATCCAAAGTATTTAGAATACATTACTGACCTTGAGTAATCTAACAGAATACGTTACAAATTACATTTTACAGCATGTATTCTGTAATCTGTAGTGGAATACATTTTAAAAGTAACTCACAACCCTGATTGTAAGTGCCTCACTGTAACCCAGATTTTTTCTTTTTTTTTTCTTTTTTTTAAAGAAAAGGAGATACAGGACAAAATACATTTTTGTGGTAATCAATATTATGCCACAATATTTGTCGATTGAGCTTAACTTGTATTGAACCTGGAATATTCCTTTAAGGCATGCCAGGCAGGGTCTACATAAAGGTCCGCAAATATAATGAGTGTTCTTTTGGTTTGTTATATAACAAGGAAACAAGAAAGCAAGAACAACTGAAATCCATACTTGTTCTTCAAAAGAAGTGCAAAGTACCGTAACTCAGCAATGCAGTCCATTGTAACAAATTAGAAAACACATGGACAACCTAGAAATTTCTAAGATCAGGCTGTCCTACTAAACTGGGCCACATGGAAAGGACAATTATCAGAGAACTGACCAAAGTTATAGAAAAGAAAAAAATGTATTCTCCACCTGTTGACTAGATACACAAGGTGAACAAGTTGTGCAGTTAAACCATTTCTCTTATTTTAGTGTTGAAACGTGCCACAAGCAAGAAAAATGCCAGACGTCGAGGACCAGGGGAGGAGAAGTATTCTGAAACCTCCACAGTTGGTGAGTGAAATATAATTCATCCTTTCTGTTTGAAATGCTCGGTTTTATGACTTGCTTTGCAAAAAAAAAAAAAAAAAAAAAGAATTGTGTTTGCTGTACAATTTAAAAATTGTCAAATTGTCATGTTGTAGTTGTTGTTTTAATGTCTTAAAAAAAGAGTATGGATAATACAATTTTGTGTGTGTGTGTGTGTGTGTGTGTGTGCTTTAGGTGGTCCTCGACCAAGGGTTGGTATACGAACTGCGAGGCGTGGGCCTGCTGCTTATATGCGCCGCAAAGAACGCATGTTGCGGATCTCTATTCGTCGCATGGTTAAAACAGACAGCTTCTATTGGATAGTCCTCAGTCTGGTGGCACTCAACACCATATGTGTTTCCATTGTTCATCACAACCAACCAGAATGGCTCACTATTATTCAGTGTAAGTCGCCAAAGGATCTAATTCGTACTGCTAATGTGACTGTGGTACTGACTCTTTGTGCACATTAACTTTTTATCAGTGACATTTATCAAATTTAAAATGAGTCAGCTTTGAGGATGCATGAGTTGGTGGTGTATTGCTGATATGTTGCACTAGTACAAACAATATCGTGAACTACAAGTAATAGGCACGCTTTATCAGATTCATTTTTGGAAGTAATAGGTAAAGGAATACAATCCTTTTGAATTTACAACATAAGACCTGTGTTAATTTATTGGCATATGCAAACACTATACTGTATATCATTACAACTGATTTGTTTTAATGCATAATGGGCCAAAGGTTAGGAAAGAATCTAGAATCTTTGCAAAAAATTACCAAGTTTGGTTACTTGCAGTACAATCAGCTATACAGTTAGTGTGGGTACTTTATTATTAGTGTTAAAACTTGTGCACTACAGTAACTAACCCAGTTACGGGTTCAGAGGAGCATCAGTAGATACCTCAGGACTTGACAAATTACAGTCAAACAGCCCATGGCATGTGAGCCCTGTCTGTTTCCAAGAAATAAGAAGGGTTTGGCAATATTTTTGTCTATGGTGCTCTATGGACAGCATCCAGTCTAATCACGAACCACACTCTTCAGAGAATGCTGTTTTGAATGAAAACAATCATATTTACATTGTCCACAGTCCTGGAAGGCACGTTATAACGGAGACTATTTATCAGAGATGGGTCACTTCTATTAAAATGAATGGGAGAAATTTGGAATGCTCAACAGTCAATCGATGTAGAAAGGAAGTCCCGCCTTACCGGTAAAAGAGCCAATCACCTTTTATATACAGACATTGCCTGTCAAACAACTCGAGAACATGCATGCGCATTAGCTATACAAGCCAGTAAAATTGTGTTTTTTAGCATAATCTGAGGTAAAGAAGCACAATTTATGATACAAGTGTTGTCAGATTTTACTGCTGATTTGAAATATATTCTTTGATCATAATCTTAACAAACCATTTTGGAGATTTTGGTCTTTTCCCATTCAAGTAGATAAGAGCTGCACTTGTGTGCCGCTTGTTTACATAGAAAATAGCTGCCCGGGAACGTTCCAAAGATGGCCGCCGAGTGACCTGACTTGCTAAAAAGACCTTGGTTATAAGCATACACTATCAATGCTGTAACAGAACCATTTCCCCCTGAAATTGAGTATGTATTGATGATGGACAATCACATAGAGCTCCAAGAGTTGAGATGCTCATTAAATGACTCAGCTCATGTTATCATCTACTGGCCTGGACTGAGATGATGTCTACAGGATTGTTGAAACCTGTTCATCTTGGCCCTGGCATTGGAGTTCTGCTCACATTTGATTTCCAAGAACAAGCACTCCTTCACTCACTCCATGTGGACTATTTCTCTAAATACCCAACAGTTTTTACTGCTGTCTGATAATGCATCAGGCTCTTTCATCAACAAAATCAAAGATGTGTTTGATTGTAAGGGGAATAGCTAAGCTTCCGAAGTAGCTAAAACAGTGATTTACCGCTTCAACAAATGTTTGACATACACATTTGTACCATTTTCAGACTATGCAGAATTTGTGTTTCTTGGACTCTTTCTCGCTGAGATGTTTCTGAAAATGTATGGCCTTGGGTTTCGTCTCTACTTCCATTCATCCTTTAACTGCTTTGATTGTGGAGTAAGTTTCTTAACTTTGACCTTTTTAACTTTTACCGAGCATCTATTATTATTTCAGTCTTTCAGTATATGACCAGTTGACTTACTGTAGAAACACAATTTGTAATCATTTAAACCACAAGTCAGGATGCTTTACTTCTAGATAATTCAGTTAGTACATTGTCCTAACCAGGAACGAGAAAATTAGAAACCAAGTGATCAACAAAATGTCCATGGTCACAACTCAGAATTACAAGAGAAGAGAGATTTGATTATCATGTGAATTCTGCCACAGTCTAATGAAAGAACATATTGAAAAATTGAAACATTTTGTGAATGTTATATAAGAGGTTGTGTAATGTTATGTGCTTTGTGCAGGTGATTGTAGGTAGTATTTTTGAAGTGGTGTGGGGGTTCTTCAGGCCTGGAGTTTCTTTTGGCATCAGTGTGCTCAGAGCTTTACGACTGCTACGAATCTTTAAGATCACCAAGTAAGTGAACTATATACATCTTATACAACAGCTACTTCTGGCCCTTGAATCTGACTGGACGAGCAGCATTCCAAGAGTGTTTTATGTCAGTGTTTCCTGACCACGGCACACTTTTTACAATTAAACAAATCCCATGGCACACCTCTAGCCCACTGTCCCACATAACCATTGTTGATAGTTTTCCTTTTCAAGAACTTCCATGTTTTATGTCCATTTTAGTTTCGTGTTTACTCGTAATGTTTGAAATTCGGCTATGCAAAAAACACAAGTCACGTAGGTACGGAAATGAGATCACAGGTGGCAAGAGTGCTATTTGGGTAATGAATAAAACAACAAATGTGCATCTTTTCTTATTTTTAGATTTGTTCTTGCAAATTAATTCTTACAATGCCACGGCAAATAATTTTGTATTTATCTATTTATTTACATGGCTCCAGACTAACATTTAAGAGTGGTAGCACCGGTGTTAAATTCTACAAATGGTTGCACCAGCACTGGAGTTGGTCGCATCGGTCCAACTGAAAGAAAATTTGTTTTCTTTCACGGTTTCTTTCTTTTTATCAGGATCTTGATGATTAAAATACAGTCATCTGAAGACAAATAAAGCCTTTTTCTACAATAAGAGAGCATTAGAAAAGATTTTACACAGAAGGAAAGTTCCATTGTATCCATAGTTCCCTATCTGTCACTCACTCGATGTTGTGTTGATGTACTGACACTAGGGGTCACTCTTGGGTGCCCCAAACACCTCTGATTTTGAAAAAAGGCCACTGGGAATTGGCGAGTGGAATTTGCATGCCGCACCCCCAGACATACGGGTATAAAAGGAGCTGGCTCGCAACCACTCATTCAGATTTTCTCTTCGGAGCCGAGCGGTTGTGTTCAGCGAGCTGAATTACTCTGCTGATCCATTCACCTCGAAAAGCTGTTAGATTTACAGCGCAATGCAGCGGCTTCTCCCCCTCTTGTACTGGTGAAGTGCAGAGAACGCCCCTGGACGCTTCAGCAGCTAAAAGAGTATATTCTTCCTACTGAAAGAGTATATTTTCCCTTCTAAAAGAGTGGCATTAACGGAGAGCGTCTTTTTAAAGATGCCTCTCCGTTTGTGTGTATTTGCTGGTTACGGTCATTACCGCTCCGCTTCCGATGGCCACGATCGTGGTCTTACGTGCTTGGGCGCTGCCCATGCGGAGACAGAGAATGAGTTCTCGATTGCAGCATCGGAGAGCGGGCTGTCCAGTCTGATGCTGAGGACTCAACTGGGCTCCCACCTTCGGGTGCGATTGCCCAGTCGCAGCCTGACGCGTAGCTGGCAGTCATGCTTGCCTGGGGGGCTGCGTGTGTCGGGCTGGAGTGGAACCCTTCACCCCCCCTGAACCCTCGCAGCCTGATGATTGGTTCCTGGGCCCGGAGCGCCGCTCACAGCCACACCCCGCCCCGGTCTCCTCCTCTGGAGTCAGCAGTGCCTCAAGTCGCTGCGAGCCACTCACATCCCGGGCAACCTCAACACCACAGTGAACGTGCTGTCACGACAGGTTATGCTCAGGGGAGGGTGGAGACTCCACCCCCAGGTGGTCCAGCTGATTTGGAGTCGATTCGGTCAATCGCAGATAGACCTGTTTGCTTCCTGGGAATCCTCATACTGCCCGCTATGGTACGCCCTGACCGAGGCACCTCTCGGTATAGACACGCTGGCACACAGCTGGCCCCTGGGACTATGCAAATATGCATTTCCCCCAGTGAGCCTACTTGCACAGACCCTGTGCAAGGTCAGGGAGGACGAGGAGCAGGTCGTCCTAGTAGCACCCTACTGGCCCACCCAGATGTGGTTCTCAGACCTCACACTCCTTGCGACAGCCCAGGCTATATGCCCAAGGTTCCCATGACCCCATTCAGGGATCAGGTGGTGAACCAGCAAGTGCTGCCCCAGGAGGAGGCAGACCCAGCCTTGGCGTTGCTGTGTCCGGTGCGTGCTTTACTCATCTATTTGGATCGCATGCAGAGCTTTAGATGCTCTGAGCAGCTATTTGTCTGCTTTGGCTGTCAGCGGAAAGAGAGCGATGTCTCCAAACAGAGGATCGCCCACTGGGTCATTGACACCATCATGATGGCATATCACGTTCAGGACGTGCCGCCCCCCATGGGGCTATGAGCCCACTCTACTAGGAGTGTGGCACCCTCCTGGGCCCTGACCAATGGTGCCTCTTTAGCAGACATCTGCAGAGCAGCAGGCTTGGCAACACCCAACACCTTTGTGAGGTTCTACAATCTCCGGGTTGAGCCGGTCTCATCCCGTGTATTGTCAGGTACCAGCAGGTAAGTTCTGGTACAGCTGGCCGGGTGTACCGCATGCACATAGCGTCTTTCCCCTCCCCTGAGGTGAAGACGTGCGCTTTCGCTCCCAGTCGTGTTCACAAAGTTGTGATCCCTGGATGAATTTCCTCCTTAGCCCTGTGGCAGACGAGTTTGCGGAGAAACTTGCTGCCGGCTCAGTACATGTGCTAACTAAGCCCTGTACTGGGATAGGTGCTCCACATGTGCTGGTTCCCCATAGGTGGCCCCATGTGATGTATATCTGCCACTAAATCATTTCCCTGTTGGTAAACTGCATCTTCCTTGGGCAGAGATTCCTCTGCCCCCAGTCACCATGTTTGTAGACTTCCTCCCCTCTCGGGTAGGACCTACCATGGGACTTCTCCACAAGGCATACTTCCGACAAGACTCGGTAAGACCATGTGATGTATTTCCACTCAAAATACCCTCCCGGCCTCTCTGGTCGGGGTGTGGTCTCCACGGTGTCTTCCCCTTGGGAGTGACATCCCCCCAGTGTAGACAATTATGGCCCCCAGTCAGTAAACAGATTCCACTCTTTTAGGGGAGAAAAAAGAGGAAAAGAGGCCACGGATGGGCTAGCCTGTCCCTATTTTTTGGGCAGTTGACTTTTCCCCGAAGGGACCGTTCAACGCTCATAAGAGCATTGGGGGAGGTTACGTGATGGCCTGGTGCACTGGCTACAAGGCACACAGCGGTCTGCCCATCTCGCACCACCAGTCCACGTAACACAGTTCAGCTTATTGTGGCATTTCGTATAGGGACCCCTAGTGTCACTACATCGACACAACGTCGAGTGACTGACAGATAGGGAATGTCCTGGTTACTTTCGTAACCTCCATTCCCTGATGGATGGAACAAGACGTTGCGTCCCTCTTGCCACAATACTGAACTACCCACTGAAATGGCCGGGACATTGTCTTGGCTCCTCAGCACAAAACCTGAATGAGTGGTTGCGAGCCAGCTCCTTTTATATCCGTATGTCCGGGGGAGCGGCATACAAATTCCACTCGCCGATTCCCATTGGCCTTTTTTCAAAGGTGTTTGGGGCTCCCAAGAGTGACCCCTAGTGTCACTACATCGACACAATGTCTCATTCCCTCCATCAGGGAATGGAGGTTATGAAAGTAACCAGGACGTTTTAACTGTGGCATTTGCAATAAGATCATAGTAACCAAAATGATAAGTAAAACCATGATTAGCAGTAACCATAAAACAAATTATGGCATTTTTTGTAAGAAAAACACATTCTGAAATTAAATTGTATTCTCTCACTACTATCCTGATATAAGTTAATGATAAATATTTTTTTTAATCTGTGATGTGTGGATTGAAACATTACAATTTCTGTCTGTACATTGTTCAGATTTCTTCTTTATTCCTTTTCAATGCCAATTAGAATGTTGGGGCCATTTAATAAAATTTTAAACTGGTTTAATCATTGACACATTATGGGTTTCATAGAGGTTTTAAACAAATAATCAATGCCAAATTCGCAACCCAGCCCTTACTTCTGGCAGCTCTGTTTATGATGATCTGCGCGGCTGAGCGCTCGAGACCTGTCCATGTGCAAATGCACGTCTCTGCGCTGATCTGTCCATTGAGCAGCGCTGACTGATCCGGGTAAAGCTGTTTCCTTTCGTGTTTGGAACGTTTGCCGTTTGATATTTCTCATATGGAACAAAAAAATGACAGAGCACAATCAGAGAGCATCAATGCGACCTCTTGCAGAGTTTAATCGAACTGTTAGGAAAAATGGTTGAAAAAATTTTCTCAGTCCGGAGCCCTGATTTATTTTGCGGAATCTGATAATTTTCCACGGCACACCTGACAATCTTTCACAGCACACTAGTGTGCCATGGTACAGTGGTTTGGAAACACTGTTATATGTGATATGTGTGTGATATATGGTCCCACGGCACTGGTACGCTTGACTATTTGTATCACTGATTCATTGTTCATTTTGATTTTGTTCACTGATTCGTTCAGTGGTCATTTTTGGAGATAAAAACACTTATTTTTTATTTTTTTTTTACAAAAGAAATGCCGCTATTTCTAAACATCAGTATGAGTGCAGTTCAGAGAACAAAGTTGTGCTTGATGCTTTCAATTCTTTTGGAACTATATTCGCTGGCGTAGAAAAAAAATGCATGAACAAATGCTTTTTTTAGTTAAATTTAAGTTATTTAATATTAGGGATGTCCTGACATCGATATCGGAATCGGGTCCGATACCGCGCTCGTGTGCTTGTACGCATGCTTGTAAAACTGCTCTGAAACCAAAAATCAAAACCATCTGACAAACGAATGCCATTATGTAAACATTCGTCACAAAAAATAAAATCACGTTTGGTCTTAGTAAGATTATTTAATCACAAAAGCTGCAAATTAATGAGATAAATATACTGTGTAGTCTGCATGTGCTGCGCGCTTCAAATGTGAGTGCTTGTGAATGTGTGGAGCCGGTGTTGTGCAGACATAAAGACACAAAGTGCTCATACCTTTTAGAAATCCCACAGAAAACCATAATGAGCATCACGTGCTCTGTTTGTAGCAGATGACAGTGAGCAGGGTGCTAGTTCACTTTTTCCGTGAGGCACATACAGACTACATACAGTATTTATTTAATTAAATAGCAGCCTTTTGTGGTTCACTAATCACTTTGAGAAGCTACTGTCATAACAACACAAAAATACTTCAAAATAAAAGCTCTGCCAAAATAAAAGCTCAATTTAAAGGGAAAAAGTACAACAGAAATAGATACTGTAAAGTTATGTAATATTCACTGTGATACTACTACTACTACTACTACTACTAATAATAAATCAATTAGTATTATATTTAAGCAATATTTTACATCTTTGATATTCTGTTATGCAGAACTTTGTTTGACAAAATATAACTCCAGTGTTGTATTTTGGATTGTGCTGTGAGGTTCTATATAAAAGCACTTCATTTGATAAAAATAATATTATTATATATTTATTAGATATTTACAGCATTATTATAATAATATTATTTTGAAAATGAATTATTCTATTTTCATTTGATTAAAGTTTTAATGGATTCATTTATTTAAATAACATTTTGATGATAAAATTAAAATACATTGTTGATATGCAAAAAAACAAACAAAAAAAAACAGGTATTGGACTCGGTATCGATGAGTATCAAAAAGGAAGTATCGATACTCGTACCCATTCTCAAAATATAGGGGACATCCATATTTCATATTATTTACAAGTTTTATAAACTGTGCCTATGGCCAAATGCAGCCATGCTGATATATGAAACAACAGTATTATTGCTCATGTGATATTGCTTAAAAATCCTCAAAGGGTTCTTATTGTATATTTTTCTAAGGATTTGTAAAAAGAAGTGTATACTTCCCTTCATCTAGGTTGTACACATAATTGGTTACACCAGCCAGGTTGTTGTGGGAACTGACAATGTAAAGATGACAATGTAAAGATATTTCTATCATTTTTTATCATTTTTAAGGTACTGGTCATCCCTGCGGAACTTGGTGGTGTCCCTCATGAGCTCCATGAAGTCCATCATCAGTTTACTCTTCCTTCTCTTCCTCTTCATCGTAGTCTTTGCTTTACTTGGCATGCAGCTGTTTGGTGGCAGGTGAGAGAGTGATTCTTATTCGTCCCTTTGGACATACTTACAGACAAACATAACAGCACTATATAACAACAAATACATTTTACATAAATGAGCTAAACATGTCAGATTGACTTCTGGGAACACTTTTAAGAGATTATGCAAATTAATCACTTAATAGTTTAATCAATTCAATAAAACAAACCGTTTCAAAAAACTAATTTGAGAAAATTAGGATTCCCATTATCATAATATCCAAACCTGAGCATTCTTATATTTTTGGCTTAAATATTGCTTCCATTACATGTACTTGACAAGCACATATAGACTTTTAGCTAACACAGTTGAAACAGTCAGAGTTTTTCTCTTTCTCAGGTTCATCTTTGAAGATTACACTCCTACTAATTTCGACACGTTTCCAGCTGCCATCATGACTGTCTTTCAGGTTTGACTGTCTAGATCATTGATGTCTGTGTAGTTCCTCAATAGCATGGAATATTGGAAACATTTCATTTTGTCATAAGACCCATAAAAGCTTTTATTTGATTCTGTCCACCTCTTCAATGTGCAACAGCAATGATTTTAAACACTGATGTTAGTGAGTCAAAAAATTTAAAAAGAAACAATGGCTACACAGCCAAAAACCTTTTTATTAAATCAAATCAAATCAAATCACTTTATTGTCACACAGCCATATACACAAGTGCAATGGTGTGTGAAATTCTTGGGTGCAGTTCCGATCAACATAACAGTCGTGACAGTGATGAGACAGTACCAGTTTACAATAACATCAAATTAACACAACACAATTTAAACATCTGTTATACACATAATTACACTCAACAATATACAAATAATAACTTACACTGTACAGTATACAATACGCACTATATAGATACACATTATTCAATAAAAATAAAAAATACAAATATATTAAAAAGTATATATAGTATATATAGAATGTACAGTATTGTACTGTATTGACATTCAGGCTGTCGGTTGATAGTCAGTTGTTAAGAGAGAATATATATATAATAATAATATAAGTTATGACAGTCCGGTGTGAGATATAAGAGTAAGGGTAATAAAGTGCAGTGCTGATGTATTTTGATCGTGGGAGATCAAGAGTTCAGAAGTCTGATTGCTTGGGGGAAGAAACTGTCATGGAGTCGGCTGGTGTGGGTCCTGATGCTGCGATACCGCCTACCTGATGGTAGCAGTGAGAACAGCCCATGGCTCGGGTGGCTGGAGTCTCTGATGATCCTCCGAGCTTTTTTCACACACCGCCTTGTATATATTTCCTGGAGGGAGGGAAGCTCACCTCCGATGATGTGTCTGGCAGTTCGCACCACCCTTTGCAGTGCTTTGCGGTTGTGGGCGGTGCTATTGCCGTACCAGGCGGAGATGCAGCCAGTCAGGATGCTCTCTACAGTGCAGGTGTAGAACCGTGTGAGGATGTGGCGGTTCATTCCAAACTTCCTCAGCCGTCTCAGGAAGAAGAGGTGCTGATGAGCCTTCTTCACAACGACTTCAGTGTGGATGGACCATGTGAGTTCCTCAGTGATGTGGACACCCAGGGACTTGAAGCTGCTGACTCTCTCTACTGGTGCTCCATTGATGGTGATGGGACTGTGTTCTCTGTCTTTTCTTCTGAAGTCCACCACAAGTTCCTTTGTCTTACTGACGTTGAGGGAGAGGTTGTGCTCCTGACACCAGTGTGTCAGGGTGTGCACCTCCTCTCTGTAGGCTGTTTCATCATTGTCAGTGATCAGACCTACCACCGTCATGTCATCAGCAAACTTAATGATGGCATAGGAGCTATGTGTTGCCACACAGTCATGTGTGTACAAGGAATACAGTAGTGGGCTGAGAACACAGCCCTGCGGGGCTCCAGTGTTGAGGGTCAGTGATGAGAAGATGTTGCTGCCTATTCTAACCACCTGGCGTCTGCTTGACAGGAAGTCCAGCATCCAGCTGCACAGCGAGCTGTTTAAGCCCAGAGCCCTGAGTTTCTCATCAAGCTTGGAGGGCACTATGGTGTTGAATGCTGAGCTGTAGTCTACAAACAGCATTCTCACATAAGTGTTCCTTTTTTCCAGGTGGGAGAGAGCAGTGTGTATTGTAGATGCAATGGCATCATCAGTGGAGCGGTTGTTGCGGTAAGCAAACTGCAACGGGTCAAGAGAGAGAGGCAGCACAGAGCAGATGTAATCTCTGATTAGTCTCTCAAAGCATTTGCTGATGATGGGGGTCAGAGCAACAGGACGGCAGTCATTTAAGCAAATTATTTTTGATTGCTTTGGAACAGGCACAATGGTGGATGTCCCCACATGATAAAGCATGTGGGGACTACAGACAAAGAGAGGGAAAGGTTGAAAATATCCATAAAAACACCAGCCAGCTGGTTCGCGCACGCTCTGATGACGCGGCCCGGAATGCCGTCTAGGCCCGCGGCTTTGCGGATGTTCACCCGTCGGAAGGATCGGGTTACATCCGCTACAGAGACGGAGAGTGAACTAACCTCTGTAGCTTCAGCCACGAGAGCTCTCTCCGCGAGGGCGGTGTTATTTCCCTCAAAATGAGCATAAAAAGTATTTAGCTCATCCGGGAGAGAGGCAGCGGTGTTCATGGCGGAGCTTTTATTCCCTTTAAAGTCCGTGATGATGTTAATTCCCTGCCACATGCTTCTAGAGTTGGTGCTGTTAAACTGTCCTTCGAACCTCCCTGAGGTCCAATTATAATATTAGTAAAGTTTTTTTTTTTTTTGGCACCAAAACAGTCATAATTTAATAATACAGTGTATGATCATTTTCCACCCTGTCTCTGGCCCTCTGTCTAAAAGCTTGGTTTTAAGCTATCTGGCCCTTTAAGACTTCAATGTAAATGTCCACTGCCCCTCAAATACAGTCATATTTGAAACTCAGTCTGAAAAAAATTAACAAGCTTCACATTATAAATCTACATTTCAGGGTTAAAACATAACATACACCAAACACATTTCATCTGAATGTATCAAAATGTTCACTCAAGCAAAACCACCGTCAAACAGTAAAGAACATTTTAAACACTCGTAAACTGTTTGCTCATGGTTTTGGTAGTGTTTAACTCCCCCATCCTTCAATAACATTTTCTTTGCAATGTTTGAATCATATTGTGCAATCTGCGCTGATATGTGCCGTAAACACATAATGCACGCTGAAATGTTCTGAATATGCCAGCATTATACAGTCCATGATGATGTTGGGTGCTTCAACAAGCCAAAGCACAGACACTGGTCTTCACAGGAGCAACATCTCACATCTTCCGTTTTTGTTTATACACAGAATGGCATGTGTTTCTCCCAGTCAGTGGCAGCAGCAAAATGAGACATGTTTTTAAAAGTTGCACTTGTACCGCTCTTAAAACCCAGCACATATTGCCGGAAACACATCGAAAATGATCAAAGACGTCTATCTAGTTCATGTTTACAAAAAAACACCGATTAAAAATAGCACAGATGGGTGCAAAAATGGTCCAGGATGCCTTCAAAACAGCACAACAGCATGTAACCGAATGGGGGTCTCCTTTTTAGAGTTATAACTTGACATTGTGTCTTTTAAAAGAGGCACAAGATGCATGATAACAGTCAAAGCCATTCATCTAGTGCATGTTTATATAGAAAATCTTTTAAATCCAGATAGGCCATGAAGATGTTCTGTACAAGTCTCCTTTGCTGTATATGAATCTCCCATGACAAGCCTTCTCTCCTCTTCACCTTCACCTACTTTTCTGACTAATATGTTTAAAATCATGTACACATGCGTAGGCTAGAGATTGCATAACTAATCATTAATAACCAAGTTAATAATAATATAAAGTTTAACATAGATAGCATATACTTTACTAATAAAGTCACTATAAAAACATAAACATGCACCTCAACAAAACATACAAACCAAACAAGAATAAAACATTGGAGCAATTAAACAAAGCATGATGATCCTCAGCTACCACGCCACAGAGCAATGACAAACTGCAGGACCTCAAGCTCTGAGCATGATTACATGATGGATATAATAATTCAGAAAATTCAAATAAATTATATTATTGTGGCAGACGAGTGATTAGTTAATACAAAAAAAGTGAACTTAGATGTCAATGTATTGTTTGTTTTATTTCCATTTAATTGATTATAATTGGCCTACAGTCCACAGCAATCCATTTTACAATTGAGTTTGACAATCTGCCTGTGGTAGACTTAAGACGTGCTCTCACAGGACACCTTCTTGCATCTGTCTGCATAGTTGGTCTATGTACACATGCGTTAGACAAACTGCTTTGGAGCGTGTCACAGTGTTTGTCACATTTCACTGGATGTCAGTGTCTTGTGCACGCTGTGTTTTTAGGATGATGTCTCAAGTTAAATGCAGTTTTAAACTTTGAAAAACGCATCTTGAGACCCCTGCATTCAGAGTTGTGCTCCGTCCAGCCGTGGCAAGAACAGCTTTGAATGCAAGAACATGTCCTACTGTGTGAGGCTCTACTCATTTTGTTCTACCTGCTCTCCATAATTGGGTTTGTTACCTGTACAACTGTGCGTTGCCTGTACAGCTGGAGTTGCACTGAGTGTCCCTGCTGACTGCAACTCACAAAAAATAGGGGTTCATGCTTGAATTAATCTGTTGGTAGGGAAATTCCTTATTACAGAATGTATGCACAGTCTGGAGGCATAATTAATTGCTTGAATATTGTTTATATATATATATATATATATATATATATATATATATATATATATATATATATATATATAATTAATTTCACTTAATTTTCATGTTAAATCACCAGCCTTATTTATATTATATTATATTATTATAGACTTAAAAAAAGCAAGCCATAACTGTTCATACTTTATATACTTCTATTTTATATTTCATAATTCAACATAGATTCTTACGGGAGAAGACTGGAATGAGGTTATGTACAATGGGATACGTTCTCAGGGAGGGGTGCAGTATGGAATGTGGTCCTCAATCTACTTCATTGTTTTAACCTTGTTTGGGAACTGTATCCTTTTCACTAATTTGTATTCTGGATGAATTTTCAGTGAAAACTAATTGATAGGAAATAAGAGGAAAAAGAAATTGTTTATGTGCTAGTGTGAATAAAATATCTGTTCAAATGGAAATTAAATTCTTGACAATGTTGTGAACAGACACATTGCTCAATGTTTTCTTGGCCATTGCTGTGGATAATCTAGCCAATGCACAGGAGCTAACTAAGGTAAGACATTTAAAGGAAAAATTATTGTAAATTTTATATTAGTTCATTGAGAATGCTAATATACCAAAG
This sequence comes from Myxocyprinus asiaticus, assembly GCF_019703515.2. NCBI lineage: Eukaryota > Metazoa > Chordata > Actinopteri > Cypriniformes > Catostomidae > Myxocyprinus > Myxocyprinus asiaticus. Next base: position 3,846,240 of record NC_059348.1, on the reverse strand, counting down.
CTGTGTGTTTTGTGTTTTAGGAGGAGGAAGAAGAGGAGGAAGAATTCTTCAATCAGAGATACAAAAGCAGAGAATTTGGCCTCTCTGAGTAAGTTTTTTGTTTGTTTGTTTGTTTGTTTGTTTTTCAAAATTGTCATAACCTCTTTTTCAAATTAAGGATGCAGTTTCACATATTAAGAAGCTGGTAAGAAATGAACTCAAATTAACTGGCAGGGATTACTGACCATTGTATGTTGACTGAGCTGACTGTTGCAAAAGCTCTTCTTGTGCTTGAGACTTGTTTCTAAATCATTATTCTACTATGATACTATGATAGTTTTCAGACCCATCAAACACATGAACAAAAGTGTCATATATGAATGTACCATTTGTCTGTCACATTTTTGATCAGTCTCGGTTCTGGTCAAATTTGATCTGAAATTGATGAACAGGTATACTAAAATTGGAATGATTGAATTTGTTTGTTTTGTTTTGTCTTAAAATATTGGTTATTCAGGATTATAGGAGAATCATTTTTTAAAAAGGTTGTTAAGTTGCTAAGAAACCGAAGTGCCTACACCACAGGGGAATAATGTGAATAATTTTATCTAAAAATTCAAATATGTTATTCACCAGAGTAACTGACTTTGGTGTCAAAGTGTATCCCTATAGTTACAGGATATTGTGCTTTTCTATCAGAACCTGGGTGCCCAGCTTTTGATTGTGAACTGGCTGGATCTTACTCTGCAATATCACTTCTGGAAAATATATATACAAAATCAACTTAATTAGCATGGTGCCTCCAATCAAGAAAACTATTTGTATACTATACTTTTGTTCTCAATAAAATACTAAACTCTCCTTTTAGGCTAGTGTGCTCCTTATTTTAAACATACTAAGGATGTAAAACTCTGATTCAACCCACTAGAAAGATTGGTATCGGATTTATTAATAAAAAGAAAAAAAAATAGAATAAAATAAACACCTGTTTATAAATTCATATTAAATGAAACAACTGAAATGTTAAAGTTCCCTCTTTTCAATTACAAAGTTCAATAAATGAACTCAAATGACTTTTTCCTCCCCAAGAAAATCAAATGACAGTATATACCTTCAAATATTATCCTTTGAATCACTTTAAAACAATTCACAGAGGAAATAATAACTCAAATTAAACCATTTTCACATTTGAAAGTAAAAGAATCAGTCACAATAAATCAATGAACCAATTCACAGTGTCACTCAATAGAAAATGCTTAAATGACTCATGAATCAAAGAATGGTCAAAGAATCAAGTGTTCAAATTAATCAAAGGGGCAAATGACTCAATTGTTCAGAGTTTTTGACTGAAAACAAACACTAGTGCACTTTATACCGTTGGGGCCCATATGAATAATTCCTTGAGAATGCAGTTAAGAGCAACTTACGATCATGCCGCAAGGTTTATCTGCGTTTCAATGATGGTGAAGGGTAGTACTGGAATGACTCGCACACTGAAGAGCAGTTTAACTTACACAACTCCCACGAACACAGCAACACACGTGAGACCGATTAAGAGTTATCGCTTGTGAAATGAGCAATGCCGTTAAAGCGGGACATCAAACTCCACTTGTGGTCCGTCGAGCAAGCTATCAGACTACCGGAAAATTTTCCCAGGTGTAGCAATTTGGCGTCTGTGATCTGACACTTTAAAATGAGTGAAATCTTCGATGTCATGTTCAGGAACAAATAATCCTCTGAAAACTGTTTGCGGATGCCTAAAAAATCTCACAGTCCTTCAAAATCAAAGAAAACGGTACCTTAGTGTCCCGCTGTTAATTAGGCAAATAAATGCGACAATACTTAAATAACCTCATGAAATGAAAATTCTAAGAGAAGAAAGACTCCTTACTAATATTTTTTTAGTAGTATTCAGGAGAAATACGTCAGAAATTCCAACTCTTCAGCTCATTCTTCCAGACGCTGCTCTCAGACATCTCTCACACTCAAATAACCTGCATTAAATAACTTTCTCCCCTCCCCCCACAGGTTTTGTTTAAGAACATACAAACTTTGGATTGGCCCAATACATTCAATCAATCATCCCAATATGGGGATATTGTTTCCAGAACAAAGAAATACGCATTAATATACAACATACTCTATAGGCTTTCAAACATATACACTTTCAAATATGATTTATGTAAACACAAAATATATTAAATACAGAACATTTAAGCAAACATTAAGATGAAAATATTGAGTGGGCTACAAAAGTACTTAATCCAAATCCAGAGGCAGGGGTTCAAAAAGTGTAAACTATACTACAGTATCAAATAGAAGAAAATATGAAGAGACCTGTGGTGTGCATTGCTTTAAGAATGCACCTCGTGGGGATGATTTTGCATGATTCAGAACATCTAGGAGTTCTGCTGGCTTTAGACTGTACACAGATGGTACATCCATGGTAGATCACTGATTAAGCAAGGCCACCAAAACCCTGGATTCCTGAATGTCCAGAACTCAGTAATGAGTGTATCTAGTGTATCAACTGTTGTTGTAACTTTGCTGTAACAAGAGTAGTTTACACCCTGAGGACAGTTTGCTGTTGTAGCATATGATTCTTGTGTCCTTTGGATCTCTTCCATTCCCACCTGATGGTGTTGGAAGTCTGCCTGTTGGTGATATAATTATATTCATGGTCATGGTTCATTGTTTATTTTTTTTGGAGAGTCACAGAATTTCTGATTTCAGATTTAGTACTCTCAGGTGTGGATATAATGGTAAAAGTGAAATCAAATCTGCACTCAAATCAGTGGCCAGTGAGTACCTGAAATGGTTGTTTAGCACCTTTAAGCCAGCGGCTCCATTCCTCCAGTGCAGCCTACACTGAATGAATGGGAAAACAGTACATATTGCATTTTTGCCACAATATGAGGCATCAATTTTAACCACAAATGGCAAGGGTCGGTCTGAGTGTTTCAGTATTGGTGCAGGGGTGAGCTTCATCCATAATAAATGCTCAGAAATTTCTGAAGCTCCTACAGAGTGGTAGCCAGTGGTAACAGCTAGGATCTTGGAGAAATCCATTCTTGTTCTGTTAGAGCTAAGTGTGCTACCACAGGAAGTAGATGGTGGTTTAGTGGAACTTACACTTCTCTGTTTTAAGATATAACTCATGGTCAATAAGCTGTCGGCGAGTAGTTGTTTAAGTTTCTTGCTCAAAGCACTATGTAGATAGCCAATGTCTCACTCCTTTCGGGATTTGAACCAGCAACCTTCCAATTATCAGCCCTGAGCTTTAAATACTACAGTATACTACATCATTTAGTTAATTAGTGGTCTTTCACCTCTTCAGGGTAGGACAAATTAGTCTTTGTAGTGGTGGTCGAACCCTAAATCTTTGTAATATAGCTCTTAAATGCTCTTACCTCTCTCAATTTGTATGCCTCTCAACGCCTTGCAATTATAGGGCTGAAACAATGTTATTCTCATAAATCATTTGAGATTTCTAGGTATTTTATAGAAACCAGTATTGGTATCAACAACCTCCAATCTTCTAATCATCACACTGGGCCCTATTTTAAGAGCGCTAGCGCTAAGCAATAAATCAAAAGCGCAAAGTCAATGGGCATGGCCATGAAGTTTTGGCATTTTTGTGCAAGTATGTGCTAAATCTAGGCCCAACTGGGTTTGGCAAAATTGCATGCACAAAGCTCTAATGGGCTGGGTTAAGTGCAATTTAATTCGGAGGTTCTTGTTATTGCAGAATCTACATACTGTCGTATAGTCCATTGCCTCAAGCACCAGCGATATAAATAAACAAAGACAGCACATTCAAAAGAAGTTTGAAGTGTAAATAGACTGTATGCAATGAATTAGAAGAATATAAATATTTCTATGACAGTGACACGCTCCTTTTTATAAGCATAGAAAATGTTATTCTCTTCAGGATTATGATATACATTCCGTTAAATTATAGAAGTGTAAGTATTATTAATAATTTTCATCTACTAACACAAATCATAGCTAGTCTTGACAGTGATTGTATCGGCACACACTTCACTTCTACCGGTCATTTTTTGTTTTTGAAAATTTAAATTCATTTATTGAAACATGAAAAAATGTAACCAAAAATATTTCTAAATTCAAATTACACTTAAAACGAAATGAAAGTATAAATAAAATAACAACGTAGTCAAAAAAAATCATACCAAATCCAAACATTTTACCCTGTCTAACTTCTTCCACCAGCCTCTTTTGCAGTGACTTAAAAATCACTGTATGACAACAGGAATACAAATAAGATCATAAATGTAATTAAAAAAATAAACATACAAATAATCATAAAAATAAACCATGACCTATAGATAGTTTAAAACAAATATAATACATTTTTGTTTCATAAAACTGCAACTGTCAGGGACATGGTTTGATGTTCCACAATATTTTCAGAGTTTGGACATGAACTTTATTACCACCTGGTGGTGGAATCTCCAAACTGCTAATGTAGGAACAAAATTTAGACTTTGCACTGAAAACAGTGCTGCTTTTCAAACATCTTAGTGCAATGACCTATTTCTCAGGAAAATAGCAAATTGCACGTTGTGCCACTTCATTAACTTACAATACACCCACAGTTTGCGTGCATACACCCACATGCAAACACTGCCACCCACTTGCGCTTTGTGCTGGTACGAAAACTTCACTAAGAATTAGCGCTCTCACGAAAATTGGATAAGACGTGGCGCACTTTTTTGCACATAGCTCTGCGCTTTGCATGCTTACGAAAATAGAGCCCATTCACAGATTTAAGCTAGGATGTAGGTGGTACAAAAGTCTAATTATGTGAAAATCTTGACTTCTCAAATTGTCTCTAGAGATGCTGAAACGAGAGGTAATGGGTATTCTAATGATTATTGTATCTTCAGAATTCAATGTTTGGCCTTAGATTGTATTTGTAACTGCTGTGGTACGTAGTTGAAGATCAATGGCCCTAGACATTAGGTTTCTCAATAATAGTAATAATAATAATAATAATGATGGTGATAGCTCAAAGATCTCCCCATGTGGGGGTCAAACCTGGAACCTTTTGGTTCCCAGCCCTGGGCTGCATTTCCCAAAAGCATTGCAAGCTTAAGCTGATCATAGAGACCATTGGCGCCAATGGTTTCTACGATCTACTTAGGTTCACAATGCTTTTGGGAAACGCAGCTGTAATGATGAGTCAATGGAGTTGAGATCCATGTGCAGCTTTTAATAACAATAAACATAGTAATACAGACAGGCAGAGGTAAATCACCAGCAGCAGTAATATCAAAGGTAGTCCAGAGGGATATTCAATAACCAGGCAAGAGATCAGGGCAGGCAGCAGACAATCACAGGTTAAATCCAGATAAACAAGGCAGTAAGAGTAGGCAGGCAGCAACAGATCAAAAACAGGGTAAACAGTCCAGGATAAAATGCAGGGAATGCAACAAACTCAGAAAATACTCAGAAATGTCAGCCTGGGCAAAACAAGACTTCACAAAGACAGCGAGTGAGAGTGAGACTTAAATAGCTGCATGAATTGGAAACAGGTGAACAGGTAAGCATTGACAAGTACGGGGATTATGGGAAATGGATTCCAGAGAGTTAAAGTCAATCCCCAGGTGATGGAGCCCTCTGGTGGTGAGCGGGAGGAACAAAGGCAGGATTCATGACAGACGGACTGCCAGGAGACCCAGAAGACCAGAACGGATCAGGCGGACGACCAGGAGACCACCTCAGGGTAGGGACTGGATTAGGAGGCCTGGTTGGCAGCCACAAGGCTGAAACAGGGTCAGGAGGCCTGGGTGGCAACCACAGGGTAGAGACTGGAGCCGTGGAAGACTCTGGGGGTGGAGCCATGGTAGGCGGAGCCATAGGAGGCTCGACGGGCGAAGCCGTGGCAGGTGGAGCCGTTGGGAGGCTCGAGGGGCGAAGCCATGGAAGGATGAGCCATGGCAGGCAGAGCCGTAGGAGGCTCGAGGGACGAAGCCGTGGAAGGCGGCACTGTAGGAGGCTCGAGGGATGAAGCCGTGGAAGGCAGAGCCGTAGGAGGCTCAAGGCACGAAGCCGTGGCAGGCGGAGCCGCGGTAGGCTCGAGGGGCAAGGCTGTGGAAGGCGGAGCTGTAGGAGGCTCGAGGCTAAGAGTCCAGGATGACTGGGAAATGACCTCAGTGGTTGTGAACATGAGCAGAGTTTTGAGAATGACCTCTGTGGTTGTGGGCATGGACTGAGACTCGAGAATGACCTCTGTGGTCGTGGGCATGGACTGAGACTCGGGAATGACCTATGTGGTCGTGGGCATGGACTGAGACTCGGGAATGACCTCTGTGGTCGTGGGCATGGACTGAGACTCGGGAATGACCTCTGTGGTCGTGGGCATGGACTGAGACTCGGGTACGACCTCTGTGGTTGTGAACATGGACAGAGACTCGGAAACGACCTCTGTGGTCATGAACATGGGCTGAGATTTGGAAATGACCTCCGTGGTCGTGTACATGGGCAGAGACTTGGAAACGACCTATGTGGTCGTGTACATAGGCAGAGACTCGGAGATGACCTCTGTGGTCGTGAACATGGGCAGAGAGTTGGAAACAACCTCTGTGGTCGTGAACATAAGCTGAGACTCGGAGACGACCCCTGTGGTCGTGAACACTGGCAGAGACTTGGAAACAAAAGTCTTTCCTCTCCTCCTCCTCCGGACAGCTGAAGTAGGCAATGCAGGCTCTGGGATGGACGGGGCTGGCAATGCAGGCTCTGGGACGGACGGGGCTGGCAACGCAGGCTCTGGGATGGACGAGGCTGGCAACGCAGGCACTGGGACAGATGAGGCTGGCAACGCTGGCTCTGGGATGGACGAGGCTTCCAGCTTGCTGGCCGTGGAAGGTGTGGGCGTCGGCTTGTTGGCCGTGCCAGGCAATGGCACTGACAATTTGTGGGAAAGGGTCTTTGTGGCCCTATGCACTGATATCAGTGGTAGATAATTTAACTTGGAGACAAGGGCCGTGAAGGCCTTCGAGCAATGAGTCGCAGAAGGCTGGACTGTAGCATGGCATGGAGCCGACTCAGATTTGA